>NC_086448.1:813518762-813818762 GCF_028390025.1 Pseudophryne corroboree
CGCAGGCGTGACTGGGTGGTCGCTGGGCGGGTGTATGACTTCAAATCTGGACACGAATAGGCTGAAGTGATCACAAGCGCTGTGTAGGTTCAGAGCTACTCTGAAACTGCACAAACTGTTTTTGCAGAGATCGGCTGCACATGCGTTCACACTTCTGCTAAGCTAAAATACACTCCCCAGTGGACGGCGGCATAGCGTTTGCACGGATGCTAAAACTAGCTAGCGAGCGATCAACTCGGAATGACCCCCTATATACAGATGTGTCCTCATATATAAATGCTGCAGTTGTGCCAGGTCCCACAAGACTTTGCTAGCATCGGGCATCTTTTTTTTTTTTTATCTTATTGCACCACTTCAGAATCACCCAGTTACAACACTTTAGCCAAAAGCAGATGTAACTAAGCTGTGTATAGTAAAAAAATGCACATTATGGGCAATGTGATGAAACTAGTATGCACCAGGAGATTGTGCTGTTTAATTTGCTATGCAACATTTGTGTATCTGTATGCGACTTAGTCTCTGAATCTGTACGCAAAGTTCTATGATGCAGCAGTCTTGGCTTTTACCCATGCCACTTTCCGTTGTGATTCTTATGCAGACTCAGTCGCACACAGAGATACTGTGCAAGTGTTGCATATCAGATTAAACAGCACAGTCTCCTGGTGTATCCCGGTTGCATTGCGTTGCCACTAATGCATTTTTCGACAAAAAAAAAAGACTCCCAGCGCTAGTAAAGTTACATGGGACCTGACGGCTCACTTGCACCAGGTATCTTGCGCTGCGTTATGTTTTGAGACTAAGAGGTCTATTTACTAAGCTTTAAATGGAAATAAAGTGGCCAGAGAAAAAGTACCAGCCAATCAGCTCCTTAATGCCATGTCACGGGCCGGGTTTGAAAAGTGACACTTAGCAGGTGATTGACTGGTACTTTATCTCCGTCCACTTTATCTCCACTTGAGGCTTAGTAAATAGACCCATAAATATATATGACACATCTGTATATTCTATACTGCTTGGAATAGGCGTAAGGATATCCTTACAAAGAACTAGTGTAGAACTTGCCCCACCAACAAATCAGCAGCTCTGTATAATTGTATGGTATGCAAATTATAGATGTTACTTCAGTGTTGATTGGTTGCCATGGGCAACTTCTCCACTGACTCTCTTCTTCGCTCTTATCACTGCTTAGTAAATGTCCCCCTAAGCATCAAAGAGAATTCAGGTTTCCAAAAGGTTAAATAAGGGGCAGACTAGATATGCCAAATGGTTCTTATCTGCCATCAAAATCTATGGGGTAAATTTACTAAGGTGGGAAGATTTTTTAGAAATGGTGATGTTGCCCATAGCAACCAATCAGATTGTATCTATTATCTTCTAGAGCAGCTAGATAAATGTTAAGGAGAATCTGGTTGCCATAAGCAACATCACCATTTCTATAAAACTCCCACCTTAGTAAATTTACCCCTATGTGTTTTTGTTTCTATAAAACGTCAGTGTTGACTTTTTTTTCAGATCTTTTATTTCAAATGGTTTCAACCAATAAGAGCTCAGCTACAGATAATTACCATGTTAAACAAAACTATATTGTATACTGGTTTGTGGCTTACTCAACCCCACCCTGGCCAATGTACAAGTACCTTCAATCATCTTCTATAGAACATGGGAGCAACCAGGTGTTAGCAAATGCCTCCTCAGGTTTACTACAAAAATATTCCATGTCCCCTCCACACCAAAGAGATATACAAAATTTAACATCCAGCTCTTGGGTGGGAGCTGTTATTTTATTGCCCAATGCAACACTATGTAGGCCACATGGTCAGCAATACACCAGGAGACCACTAAAGTAACCATCACATATTTTATGGTTGGCAATGCCACTCATCCCAGCACACATCATGGTTTAAAGCAGGGGTGGGGAACCTTTTTTCTACCAAGGGCCATTTGGATATTTATTAAATCCTTCGGGGGCCATACAAAAATTATCAACTTCAAATTCAGCCTGCCCCCAGCCAGTTGTTATGCTCCAGTAGATATACCCCCAGTCACTTATTATACCCCATTAGTTATGCCCCCAGTCAGTTGTTATGCCCCATTAGATATGCCCCCTAGTAGCACCGCTTATGCACACACATTAAAAGAAAAAAAAAACCACAATAATCACCAGCCCCACTTCTGTTTCTGGTCCACTGCCCTCCGCCTGGCTGCCCGCTCCTCGGACCTATGGGAGCGCCGCACATGTACACTGCCAGACAAAGAAGCCGGAGCTTAGGAGTGAGCTGCTGCCTCCGGCTGCTGCTGAGAAGGAGCCAGGGGGCCCACTGGTAACAAAATCTCAGTGGGCGCCCGGAATCTCCCTCGGTTAGGTGAGCCTGGCCGGGCCGGATCAAGTGGCCTTGTTGACCTTATACAGCCCGTGGGCCTGAGGTTCCCCACACCTGTTTTAAAGAATGGATCCACACTCATAGCTTGGCCACCGGTGATGAATTCTCATCAACACTATAGATCATCTAGTTGCTTGCTAGTAAAATGACACTTAAGTGTTATAGCGCACATGAGGTTACTGGAATTCAGTGGATTACACTTTAAGTGCATTTAAATGCATTTTAGTATGTACAGTAGATATCTACATGGTGACAAAACAACTGTGCAAATGTGAATAAGCTGTGTATGACTCAGCTTAGCTCATAGTTGTAGACTCTCAGTACCAAAGTAACTACGTTACTATGTTAATACGCAAGTTCTGTCTGCAAAATTATCTTGTGTTCAATTCTATATCATCCCCTAATATAGTATATTGCCAGCCAGGGCCACCCAGGGTGTGGGTATGGATATTAATTACCAGGGCCCGTTTTGTTTAAGGGGCCCGGCAGGAGGCCGAGCCTCCCCACTTTTATTTAAAGCAGCAGCCTCTCTCAGCTGCTGTGTACTAGGCTGCAGTGAGGACAGACAGGCCACAGCATGTCTCTGTCTGTGTGTATTATTATTTAACACTATAGGTGGTCTAAAGTATAAGCTGTATCAAATATATTTAAATAATATAAACAAAATAAGAGGTCAGGAAAAGGTTAAGCGTCCCATAATAAATAAATACACAAACATAACAGAAACAGTAGGAGACAGAACTACACTTTCTAAGCACACATTCTCCCACCTCATAGTAAGGCTCCTGTCTCTTCTTCCTGGCAGCTACTCTCTGGTACAGTGCACTGATTGAGGGTTCAGATGCACACATGGCAAGCATGGTAGAGGCTGCTACCAATGGGCATGTGCAGCAGCTCCGCTGTCCCTTACACTGCATGTTGTGGTGGCATCTCTAATAATAATATATACTATTTCTGTCATAATCTGAGCCATTGGCCAAGAGGAGGGTGGTTTCCGTGCAACCAGAAATCCCTTCCCCCCCCCTGCATTTGCCTATGCCCCTGATACCTGGCACCTTGAGGAAAATGCCTCCAATGCCTTTTGGAGTTACACCATCCATGAATTTTGAAGGCCACTTTGGATTAGCTAACATTTTTGTGTAACTCCTGTATTAAGTTGCTGCATATCACAATACTACAGTACATAATTTAAACTTCTAATGCCTGAAAGTGAAGGATTGTGATGGGAACATACAGAGCCTTCTTTGTATATGGGTATATTGTATTTTTTTGGGCATAAGACTTGCATTACCTTACTGTGCATACCCTTAAAATGTGTCCATATTAATATAGGTTTTTGCATATACTAAACATGCATCCTATTACACACAGAGATAGGAATGGTGATAATCCAGTGTAAATGAAGAACAGCAAGGTTATATTTAAGTACGACATAACTAGATATTCGGAGTAGCATCTCTTGTTTGTGGAGGGCAGCAGCAAAGATGCAATAAGTACAACTATAAGTAGCACTGTTTAATAGTTTCTGATTGGCTCATTGTGTGTTGTCCTTTGTTGACAACAATACGTAGCATCACTGTTGTATTATATCAAGTTGTTCCAATCTTTTTGCGTTGCTTAATTGTCATTTTTATTTGGAGCATATGTACAAGTTTCATTGAGATGCCCCCTGGAAGGAATCGTGTCAGCAAATCCATTAGGCCTTATGACAGAGTCTACCGTACATGAGCAAAATATTTTGGAAAATGGCGCTGGTTTCCTTTTTCTGGTGATTTCTTGAGAGAAGTGGTGCCAGGGCCATATTTCTGAAGAAAGACCAGGAAAATGCCACCAGTTGCCAGAAGATGCATAAATTCAGTGGGTGCAGGGAGAGTGGTGTGGGCGCCTCTAATCCAGTAACCTGTGTGCACAGCTCACTCTACACCCTTTATACGTCAGTGCTTGTATGCCTGACATAAGTCTACAGCAGTTTTTAAGTTGCACTCGCCCTGAGATACAGCTGACATTGGGGTCTGTTCATGAAGCAGTGAAAAGAGTGGAGAAGTGAGCCTGTGGAGAAGTTGCCCATGTCAACCAATCAGCTGCTCCGTACAATTGTACAGTATGCAAATTATAACTGTTTCTTCAATGCTGGTTGGTTGCCATGGTCAACTTCTCCACTGACTCACTTCACACTTTTCACTGCTTCATGAATAGACCCCTAAACTTGAACACTTTTTTGGTGCATGTCTGTTTCCACACAAGTTTGGTGCGCAAATGTGTACACCTTATAATGAGAATAAATAGATGATTACTGTGCTTGTGGATGCTTGTTACTTCTAGCACATCAAATATGTATATATATATATATATATATATATATATATATATATATAGATATATACATACCAGTTCCAGAAGATAGCACCCAACGGACTTCTCATAGAATAACTGAATGACTTCCGAGGATAAGAAATGGGAGGTGCCCAAGGTCTGAATACCTGAGACCACAGAACTGTATCTGTATATCAATCACAGGAGATACAAAAAACACCACGGCAGATGTGATAGAGGAAGGAGGGTGCCGATCTCTTGGATGTTTATATATATATATATATATATATATATATATCGATGTCCACGCAAGTGGCGGGCGCACTCTCACAGATACAACACTTCTTCAATATTAATGTTCTTTATTGTAGCCTCATAAAATCGACGTTTCGATCCTTCCACAGGATCTTTTTCAGGAAAGGCAATACGAAATCATTTGTTCTCAGTATATACAATCATTAGATAATGCCTATAAAAATACAAAATAAGAAAAGACTCAGCCTCCCAGGCCCCATATACGATGGCAGAAAATCTCTATAGACAGGGTATCAATGCCCCATTCATATAGTGACAATATTTTAAAATAGGTGTTTAGTGCCAGATAATGTTTTAGAGTATTACACACCACAAACACAGGTGCCACTCATCACCCAGATAGAAAAGGAAAGACACCTTAATCCTTTAGATGTATTATGTGCCCAGTTTTACCAATGAGCCCTCAGGTGTAGGGTATGAAACAATAAAAGAGAAGTCTAGGCCTCATCACTTACTCATGGGCTCAGCGGCAACCGTGTCGACATCCAGCAGGCTACCAACAACATAAGTGGTCCCATAACAACTGGATACAATAAAAGACTGTTAGACCTCCCATAGAGTCTATGTTATCACAGATAAATGCAAATGTGCTGTTTAAGCAGGCTTTTACCTATAAGGATCACAATCCCAGTGTGCTGTGTCCTGGGTTCTCTGTTGTTCCTATGTGCTAATCAGTCCAGCCTGTTCAAAGCGATGTATATCAATAGAAATCTCACTACATGACACAAATAATAATAAAGCACAACTAGCTCAAAAAACGGGTGCTTACCACGAGTCAGCATCAGCCATGTGTTCCCAGGAGACATGCTATGGACATCCTCGCCCCGGAACTTTATATACCCTTAAACCGGAAGTAGATCCGCAAAAACACCTCACTCAGAGGGTACTTTTCAAGTTAAATAATAAGTGTGGTTAAATACACAGTGGCTCCTATGCCCGACCGTTCATCTACAAACCATGCCCGTGAACGCAGCGCAAGGGACAAACTGCAGGCCGCGTCTTGCGTTCCAACTCCCGGAAGATCCACATATTATACACACACCCAGCTGACAGACACCAGAGATTTGTAAGCTTCTTTTTGAATATTTGACGAAGTATGTTTTAAATCCCTTGTTGTTGTGTTGGATAATGAAAGTGCCAAATTGGTCTGTTTTGGAGTCCAAAAACGAGCAGGATAGAGAATTTAGGTGATATAGATTAGACCTATCTAACATCTCCCCCTGACCAGAGCATATGTGTGCAATCACGGCTGCAGTGTCAGTCTGAGACATGACGCGCATCAACTTCCGGTATGTGGAACGCACCACTTCCGGGAGTTGGAACGCAAGACGCGGCCTGCAGTTTGTCCCTGGCGCTGCGTTCACGGGCATGGTTTGTAGATGAACGGTCGGGCATAGGAGCCACTGTGTATTTAACCACACTTATTATTTAACTTGAAAAGTACCCTCTGAGTGAGGTGTTTTTGCGGATCTACTTCCGGTTTAAGGGTATATAAAGTTCCGGGGCGAGGATGTCCATAGCATGTCTCCTGGGAACACATGGCTGATGCTGACTCGTGGTAAGCACCCGTTTTTTGAGCTAGTTGTGCTTTATTATTATTTGTGTCATGTAGTGAGATTTCTATTGATATACATCGCTTTGAACAGGCTGGACTGATTAGCACATAGGAACAACAGAGAACCCAGGACACAGCACACTGGGATTGTGATCCTTATAGGTAAAAGCCTGCTTAAACAGCACATTTGCATTTATCTGTGATAACATAGACTCTATGGGAGGTCTAACAGTCTTTTATTGTATCCAGTTGTTATGGGACCACTTATGTTGTTGGTAGCCTGCTGGATGTCGACACGGTTGCCGCTGAGCCCATGAGTAAGTGATGAGGCCTAGACTTCTCTTTTATTGTTTCATACCCTACACCTGAGGGCTCATTGGTAAAACTGGGCACATAATACATCTAAAGGATTAAGGTGTCTTTCCTTTTCTATCTGGGTGATGAGTGGCACCTGTGTTTGTGGTGTGTAATACTCTAAAACATTATCTGGCACTAAACACCTATTTTAAAATATTGTCACTATATGAATGGGGCATTGATACCCTGTCTATAGAGATTTTCTGCCATCGTATATGGGGCCTGGGAGGCTGAGTCTTTTCTTATTTTGTATTTTTATAGGCATTATCTAATGATTGTATATACTGAGAACAAATGATTTCGTATTGCCTTTCCTGAAAAAGATCCTGTGGAAGGATCGAAACGTCGATTTTATGAGGCTACAATAAAGAACATTAATATTGAAGAAGTGTTGTATCTGTGAGAGTGCGCCCGCCACTTGCGTGGACATCGATGTATTCGGCGGACTTCGTTCTGTTGGGATAGCACCCACCATTGAATTACTGATGCGAGTACAGGACCCTTTTGTTATATATATATATATATATATATATATATATATATATATATTAGATTTTTTGTATAACCATTGGTCCTCAGAAATTAATAAGTATTAAGAATTAATCTTAATATTGGAATTTTACCATTTTATTGTTATTTATTGATGTATATTTTTGATGCATATTTCTGATTGTGATTGCACAATAAATTGATATTATATAAGTACCCGGCCTTCCTAATAATAATAATCATTTTTAATACTTATTCATTTCTGAGGATCAATGGTTATACAAAAAATCTAATATATACATATATTAGATGTGATATATGTAACAAGCACCCACAAGGACAGTAATCATCTATTTATTGTCTTTTCTGTCAGCCTAACAGGGGTCTTAACCAAACCCTTATTACGTGCAGCTGAGGTGGATTAATGCACTCTTAGAGTGTGAATATCTATTTCCATCTATATTTGTAGAATTATTTATCACAGCGCCAGAAGTGTCAGGGGCTGCCTTCTCTGAAATATATTGTGCAACTTATAATTAGAGATGAGCAGGTTCAGTTTTACTCAGTTTTACTCAGATTTACTCGGTTCTCAAAACGGCATCTTATTGGCTCACGGATGTCTCGAGTTTTGAATAGCCAATAAGATGCCATTTTGAGAACCGAGTAAAACCGAGTAACACCCGAACCCGCTCATCTCTACTAATGAGGGCAACTTGGAATACTGTACTTATATACTTATCATACATTTAATAATACATATAATACAGATAAATATGGTAATTGGATAATGTCAATTACAATTGTATTCATAGGATCCTTTTTGGTTGACATTTGCAAGGAAGCACTCAAGAGATAAAGCATTTAAGCGAATCAAATCAATTAAGGATAACACTGCTTGATACACTTCAGAAAGTTGACGACCATGGCTTGGTCAGGCTGCAAAGTGCAATCTGTGTGCCGAGATGAAGAACAAAGGCTGTTTTAGCATGTGTCCAAAATACGTACACAACAAACAAAATGTGTGTCTATGATTTTGTATACAGTTTTATATAATAGAAGTACGGGATGTTAGGCAACTCCGGGGAAGGTTAGGATTAGGCACCATCGGGATGGGTTAGGGTTAGGTACCCACAAGGAAGGGTTAGGGTAGGGGCAGTAGCGGATCTTCCTATGGGCAAGCAGGATTTTTGCCCGGGGCGCTGCCTTCTGGAGGGCATCGCTGCCATGGCAAGATCCTCTATTGGTGCCGCCCGGTGCTGTGTAGATTCCCGATGCTGTGCGGTTCGCGATGAAGTCATTGCACACCTCACTGCATTGTGGGAGCGGCTCATAGACGCTAGAGGTCATAATTGACCTCTAGTGTCTATGCAGTGCTATGGGAGGGATGTCATGACGTCTCTCCCATAGATCCGAGGAGCGGCGCCGGCGGCCGGAGATGGAGGGCAGCAGCCGTCAGGAAGAAGGATCGGGGATGGTGAGTATTAATTTTTTTTTTTGGAAGCGGCGCAACTAGGGGGCACAACTCTACAGGGGGCACAGTACTGGGGGCAATACTACTGTGGGCACAGTACTGGGGGCACAACTACTGAGGGCACAGCTACAGGGGGCATAACTGACCATGCCCCTTCTCCATGAAGACACGCCCCTATATTTTCACCCTGGGCGCCACAAGGTCTAGATCTGGCCCTGGGTAGGGGGCCGGGGAGGAGGGTACTTTCTGGGGGTATGTCGAGATACTGATGGACGGGATGCCGACAGCATCCCATCCCTCAGTATATCATACCGCAAAATTTAGTGCAAATCGCGTTTCCCTGGTCTGTTTTCCCAAGGTGCAAAATTCTACAGATACAATCTTGAACTAACAGTATCTGTACAGCCCCTATGTACTCATATGATCTGCTTGTATGGAAGGGTGACATCAACCAGTAAAATCCAATATTACACCATAAGATTTCATCTAAATGCAATTACCAAACAGGCGATGAACAAAAGCTACTGTAGCAGAGAAAAGTTTTGATACGTCTAGGTGGGGATATTTCATCTGTAAGTTCTAAGAGACACTCTTTAGGGTCAAGGTGGATTGATGAGCTGGTGATGTCATGCATGAAGCCTATTATTAGCATCTGTTATTAAGCAATGGGTGAGCATGGTCCGGGAGATTAAAAGAAAATATAGATTTAAACCAAATGATTTCGAGAAAATAGTATCCTCAGATTTTGTATGAGGTTCTATGAGTGATCATCATGGTTTTATGACCCATTTATACATTTTGTTCTTCTCCATATAACTTTATTGGAAATACTGTATATTATTTTGTAATCTCAAACTTTTTTTTGTTTGTGTGTTTAATTAATATGTTCTATGTACTTTAAGTATTGTATTGTTTTTATTACAGCAATATCGTGTGGGATTCCAAAGGCTCCTGTAAATGGAGGAATATTGTCTACTGATTACTTAGTGGGTACAAGTGCCAATTATTTCTGTAATGATGGGTTCAAGTTATCATCCAAAGAGCTCACTACAGCCATTTGCCAGCCAGATGGCACATGGAGTAACCATAACAAAACACCTCGCTGTGTAGGTAAGTAAAACTGGCGCCTTCACAGGTTTTATAAAGTATGAATGGATATAAGGTGTGCACGGTGCTTAGTTATTAAGCTCGATGTTTCCAAAATGCCACTGTTGTAAGGTAAGTAAACACCCAACAGAGAGTCACGGTTAGTTTCTCCAACTTTTTGTTTCTTTTTAGCTAATTAAAATATTAAAGATTAGCGCTGTGGAAAATTTGGCCTAAGAAAAGTTATTGTGGTTTTTATGAGAAGTCTGAACAAAGCAATAACACATTTTTCCTAGTAGCCGTAATATTCCTAAGGGTGGACACTTGACAAAAGCTTTTATATAGTTAAGGGTGGGGGGACATACTGTAACTTCAGCCCAGTTATGAAGTCCGTAGTTTTTTCATTTCATGAGTTACATTTTAATCTAATCATTTCTCAGTTTGACCTGTTCAACCATTGAAATATGAGTTGCTTCTGTTTTCACACCATCTAGAAAATAACTTTGAAGCCATATAGGTACATAGCACCCATGTGCTTCACATTTAATGAAAAGATAAACTTTAGAAATATTGAAGAAAAGGGTTGTAAAATTTACAAAAAGGCATTGTCATAAAGATATCATATTGTTATTGATCTGAGACTCATGAAGGAGTAGTCACTTTCTTTTCTGGAAATTATTTTTCACTCGTGAGGCAATGAAAAAAATGAGGTGTAGTCTGTAATATAAATCACTGTTGCAGGCTACAAATGGAAATTACCACTTCTAGTTGGTTTGTTTCTTCAAGCTGCTGTTACTGATTGCGAGTTTTGTACAATGTCGTGTGACTACCATGGAGACTACAGTCACATGGCACATTATGTAGTGAGCAGAAAAGTTTTATAACATCCTGATTTACTGAATTAGGCATCCAAGTACTGTAGAAGCAAAGGGTTGAAATTAGAGATGTGCGGATTCGTATTTACTCTGTTCTTAACTCCAGAAATAACGCGAGTTCGGATTTATCTGAATTTTTCTTGTTGGCTAACCAAAACGCATGACATCTGAGAGACAATTGTCCCTTATACAATCCTAACTCCCAGTGCCCATCACAGCGCTCTCCGTTGCTGAAAAGTTGTGTATAAGCACGTCACCATTGGGTATTCCTGGGTGCGCTACAACCTTGAATATAATTTGCATTTACATTTTTGCATTCAATAAACATGAACTTATATAACCTATATCATAAAGGAAAATTGTAAGAATTGCATTCCATTCACAAAGTAAGAGTGATAATAGTGTGTCAATGATGAATAATAGGAACATTTCCTAAGACAAAGCTTTCAAACCTTTATTTAATCACAGTTGCCAAGTTTGTCTCTACCTCTTTGTTATTTTTTTTTATTTCATTATTTTATTTTTATTACGCTATGAGTCAGGGAGATATAAAGGAAACCTGTAGCTCTATAGTGGTTTCTGACTTGTGCATTTATCTCATTATCATATGAAGCGGTTAATGTACCTTCTATTCTCTGGTTTCCTTCCTTTTACCAATACGTAAAAGAGTGCACTTAAATGTCACTTTAGATTGAGGTATATATAGCTTATAAAGCACTGTGATGGTTCATATGTTATATAATATACCATACAATATATTGCTTGCAAATTTGATACATTTAACTCTAAAATATAAAAAGACAAACTCCATAAGATCATTTTGTAGGGTAATTTATGACAGTGAAGCAAAGTTCCAAAGTCCTTTTTCCCCCCTCTTGTAACATAAACATGCCTGTCTACTCTTTGTGCCTCTGAGTCAGGCTGTGTGACATCTTTGCATAGTAGCACAGGCTTGTCCTGGATGAGTCTATAGGTGTCCTGCATACTGCATTAACATCTATGGGCAGTTGTCCTCCAGAAGCAAATTTAATGCACCGAACTGAGATTACATTTATGAGGCCTTGATATTTAAATGTCTTAAATGGGGCAGAGATTGGGAAGGCAGTGATACATTATCTGCAGGAGATTAGTGCATGAGAGGCAATCATAATTATACCCCTTTGGAAGTCCCTTGTCAGATAACATCTCATGTTTGGAACACAGATTTGAGAACGTGTCTGAAAGGCATGCAGGTGGTGTAGATTCTGGTGGTTAGGTGACCGACGCAGAAAACCGACAACACTCATATGTATTGGGGGGAGGTATAGGGCTTGGGGGGGGAGCAAGGGATTGTTCTGATGTGTACCGCAGTAACGATATGTCGGCCTGTTGTCGTCATTGCTCCAATTTGTATACATTTTAAGGAACTAGTCTCCAATTTACCACAGATTAGCCTAGTCAGCTCTACAAATTACTTGCCCCCAAAATGGTGTAGTCATATCTACTAAAGGACATCAAGAAATTTTTGGGATGAGCTGGCTAAATTAAATTAAATGAGGGGAAAGTACAGATAACAAACCCTGGAGTACTTGACTTCATTGTACCTGTTCGGTATATTAGGTCAACTGTGACCATGCCAACATTCATAATGTTGAAGAATGTTCAGAATGTCAACACGGTAATTATGTTGACAGAGAACATGCTGACATGGCCACAATTAGTCATTTGTAATCTTTACCTATCACTAGCCCTAATCCCTAACCGTAACACTGTAATGCTAACCCTAAACCTAATGCTAAATGTAACCCCTAATCCTAACCCTTAAACCTAATGCTAATCCTAATCCCTAACCATAACACCCTATTGCTAACACCTAAACCTAATGCTAACTCTAAACTCTCACCCTAATCCCTAAACCTAATGCTAACCCTAATCCATAACCAAAACCCCCTAATGCTAACCTTAATTCCTAAACTTTATAATAGCCCTAACCCCTAACACCCTAATACTAATCCTAACCCTTAAACCAAATGCTAACCCCTAAACCTAATGCAAACCCTAACCCCTAAACCTAATGCTAACTCTAACCCCTAAACCTAATGCTAACCCTAATCTTAATGCTAACACTAATCCCTACACCTAATAATAACACGTAAACCAAATGCTAACCCTAACATCTAAACGTAATGCAAACCCAAACCCCTAAACCTAATGCTAACCCTAACCCCTAAATCTAATGCTAACCCCTAAACCTAATGCAAACCCTAACCACTAAACCTAATGCTAACCCTAACCGCTAAACCTAATGCTAACTCTAACCCCTGAACCTAATGCTAACCCTAACCCCCGACACCTAATGCTAACTCTAACCCCTGAACCTAATGCTAACCCTAACCCCTAAATCTAATGCTAACCCCTAAACCTAATGCAAACCCTAACCACTAAACCTAATGCTAACCCTAACCGCTAAACCTAATGCTAACGCTAACCCCTGAACCTAATGCTAACCCTAACCCCCGACACCTAATGCTAACTCTAACCCCTGAACCTAATGCTAACCCTAACCCCGACACCTAATGCTAACCCTAACCTCTAAATCTAATGCTAACCCCTACACCTAATGCTAACTCTAACCCCTAAACCTAATGCTAACCCTAACTCATACACCTAATGCTAACTCTAACCTCTAAACCTAATGCTAACCCTAACCCCTAAACCTAACACTAACCCCTAAACCTAATGCTAACCCTAAACCTAATGCTAGCTCTAAACTGTCACCTTAACCCCTTAACCTAATGCTAACCCTAACCCCTAAACCTAATGCTAACCCCTAAACCTAATGTTAACCCATAAACCTAATGCAAACCCTAACACCTAAACCTAATGCTAACCCTAACCGCAAAACCTAATGCTAACCCTACCCCTAATGCTAACCCTAACCCATAAACCTAATGCTAACCCTTAACCTAATGTTAACCCCAAACTCTCACGCTAACCCCTAAACCTAATGCTAACCCTAGCCCCTAAACCTAATGTTAACCCTAACCCCTAACACCCTAATACTAATCCTAACCCCTAAACATAATGCTAACCCTAGCTGCTAAACCTAATGCTAACCCTAACTCATACACCTAATGCTAACTCTAACCTCTAAACCTAATGCTAACCCTAACCCCTAAACCTAACACTAACCCCTAAACCTAATGCTAACCCTAAACCTAATGCTAGCTCTAAACTGTCACCTTAACCCCTTAACCTAATGCTAACCCTAACCCCTAAACCTAATGCTAACCCCTAAACCTAATGTTAACCCATAAACCTAATGCAAACCCTAACACCTAAACCTAATGCTAACCCTAACCGCAAAACCTAATGCTAACCCTACCCCTAATGCTAACCCTAACCCATAAACCTAATGCTAACCCTTAACCTAATGTTAACCCCAAACTCTCACGCTAACCCCTAAACCTAATGCTAACCCTAGCCCCTAAACCTAATGTTAACCCTAACCCCTAACACCCTAATACTAATCCTAACCCCTAAACATAATGCTAACCCTAGCTGCTAAACCTAATGCTAACCCTAACCCCTAACACCCTAATACTAATCCTAACCCCTAAACCTAATGCTAACTCTAACCCCTCTCTAATGACAACCCTAACCCCTAATCTTAATGCTAATCCTAACCCCTAACCATAACCACCTAATGCTAACCCTATTTACTAAACCTAATGCTAACCCCTAAACATATTGCTAACCCTAACTGCTATACTTAATAAAAACCCTAACCCCTGTTGGATCCTAATTTTATCTGTTTGTTTCCTTGTTGCATCTACCTGTAAGTAAAATATTGAATTGAAGTCAGATTTATGAAACAATTAACTATTTATTTAAAAGACCACGCCCATATACAGGCTGAGAGGCACATCCTGTAAGCCTGGGTTACATTAACATTAATGAAGAAAAACATTGCGATGCCCTGGTTTTATAATACTTGGTTACACCCAATTCTCTTAACACTCCCACTGATCTCATACATCCTAGTAGAATCTTTCTACTCTTTTATGCTCACATTGGGACAGGGCACCACCTAGAAGCTGGTCAGCCTTGTTCAGTGCTAATTCCAATTCTATTACACAAAATGACTTCTGCTTAACTCTGTCAAAGGTACATGTATCTTATATGTTAACTAATGTCTGTAATAATGTCACCTATCTAACAAAATGGATAGAGGGTTAGGGTATATAATATGATAGGTATAGCTGTTTACCTACAAAATATGCGAGTATATTGTATTAGTAAAATAAATTATACTCCTTATGCACTTAGATATTTAACACCCCTAAACCTAATGCTAACCCTAAACCTAATGATAACCCTAACTCCTAAACCTAATGCTAACCCCTAAACCTAATGCAAACCCTAAACCCTAAACCTAATGCTAACCCTAACCCCTAAACCTAATGCTAAACCTAACCGCTAAACCTAATGCTAACTCTAACCCCTGAACCTAATGCTAACCCTAACCCCCGACACCTAATGCTAACTCTAACCCCTGAACCTATTGCTAACCCTAACCCCGACACCTAATGCTAACCCTAACCCCTAAATCTAATGCTAACCCCTACACCTAATGCTAACTCTAACCCCTAAACCTAATGCTAACCCTAACCCCTAAACCTAATGCAAACCCTAACCCCTACACCTAATGCTAACTCTAACCTCTAAACCTAATGTTAACCTTAACCCCTAAACCTAATACAAACCCTAACCCCTAAACCTAATGCTAACCCTAAACTCTAAACCTAATGCAAACCCTAAACTTAATGTTTATCCTAATCCCTAAACCTAATGCTAACCCTAACCCCTACACTTAAAGGTAACCCTAACCCCTAAACCTAATGCTAACCCTAACCCCTAAACCTAATGCAAACCCTAACCACTAAACCTAATGCAAACCCTAACCCCTAAATCTAATGCTAACCCCTACACCTAATGCTAACTCTAACCCCTAAACCTAATGCTAACCCTAACCCCTAAACCTAATGCAAACCCTAACCACTAAATCTATTGCTAACCCTAACACCTAAACCAAATGCTAACCCTAACCCCTGAACCTAATGCTAACTCTAACCCCTGAACCTAATGCTAACCCTAACCCCGACACCTAATGCTAACTCTAACCCCTGATCCTAATGCTAGCCCTAAACCTAATGCTAACCCTAACCCCTACACCTAATCCTAACCCCTAAACCTAATGCTAACCCCTAACCCCTACACCTATTGCTAACTCTAACCCCTGAACCTAATGCTAACCCTAAACCTAATGCTAACCCCTAATCCTAAAACTAACCATAACTCCTAACACTAACCCCCCAATACTAACCCTAGCCAATAAACCTAATTTCTAATATTAACCCTTACCCCTAAACCTTATACTAGCCCTAACCCCTAACCCTAAACCTAAACTAATGCTGACATTTTCCCAAATGTTGACAGTCTGTTCCTGTCAACATTTTCCCGATGTTGACATGTTAGATGTTGTCACTGTAACCATGTCAACTGTATAACTGTTGACATTCGGGCAAATGTCGACTATAGGACTGTGTAGTACCAGTTTTACACCTTTGCACCTTGAGCTTGGTGAGACAACACCACAGTGGTCCAATTCATGTGTCACAACAAGAACATAGGGCATATACCTTCTGTAAGTGCAATGGCAGGAAACCAGATGTGCAAAACTGAATGAGATCTTTGATATATTGATGATATATTATGTATTATAATTATATGTTTAAATAGTAACAATGTACTGTACCATATTAGCACAGATATTATTTCCAATCCATTCATTCCCTTTAAAGTACAATTATATAAAATTAAACATTTCTGGTGTGCTTGGGATGCATTCTTTTGTATAAAGAATACTCTCATTTATTTCAGTTGTTTTAAATAAGATTAAGCGTGTAGCTTATTATAGCTTCCATTTATCTCCTTTCAAAGTTGTTACGTGTCCAAGCATCAATTCTTTCACCTTGGAACATGGAAGGTGGCGCATTGTCAACGGATCCCACTATGAATACAAGACAAAAGTCGTCTTTAGCTGTGATCCAGGCTACTTCCGTTTGGGGCCAGCGTCTATTCAGTGCCTTGCCAATGGAACGTGGAGTTGGAGAAATGAGAGGCCACACTGCCAAAGTAAGTATGCAAGAATATTCATTTCCAAATCATAAACTTGGAACATCAACTCCATGCTTATAGCAAACAGGCAAACCTGTCATTTTCTCATTTTCTGTATACAATGCATTTTCAAGCTGCAACACACAAACACGTTGTTTTAGAAGCTTTATGGTTTAGTTTCTTGCAATGTGCTAGCTAGCAGAAGCAGGCATCATGCTTGGCACACTTTGAAGGAGGTACTTTCTCTTACAGAGGCTTGGAGAGAGATAAAGTATCAGCCAAGCAGCTCCTAACTGCCACGTTCCTGGCTGTTTTTGAAAAAGGACAGTTAGGAGCTGATTTAACAGATTTGCAATCTGCTCCTTGCTCTTCCTTCTACTGAATACTAATTGTATCTGTTTATTCCAGTTACGTCATGTGGAGAACTCCCTGTGCCACCCAATGGCAAAAAAATAGGAACGCAAACCACATTTGCATCAACAGCAATATTTACCTGTGAGACAGGTTATATGCTGGTAGGGTCAGTGGTGCGCGAATGCTTGTCTTCTGGTCTTTGGAGCGGCACTGAAACTAGGTGTTTAGGTAATGACATTTTATTCATGTTTTATTGCATTGTATCAGTAAAAATGTATTTCTTTGTTTATCATTTATCATCATAGGTCCTTAGCAGTGACGAGCGGTGAGGTAAATGGCTGGGGGTGCACTGACTAGTATCAGAGCCAGATCTGCCCACACACACACACACACACACACACACACACACACACACACACAGTGTATGAACCTGAGAGTGCATGTGGGCATTAAACAAAGCTGCAGCAGTACTGTATATACTGCTGGAAAATTTGGTGAGTTTTGATCAGAGATGTGCGGCCAAGGTATGCAGGGGAGGTAGAACCTCACCTTTCATAAGCAGGGGCGCCGACAGCTATATGTGGCTCCGGTAATGGAGGGGGAGTGACCAACGGAGGAGGTGTGGCCAGACACTCTCCTTACAAAATAAAAAAAACTATTAGTTATGTGCCGCCAGGTGGGGATGGGTGCACCTATGTCCGATTTGGTGGGCGGCAGGTGGCCAGGTGCGATCGCCTCCCTACTGCAGATAGGACTGTGTACTGCACTGGGGGATTGAGGCTGCTGAAGCAGTCAGCCTCTCTCAGTGCCTGTCTGCTGTCTGCAACGCAGAAGGGAGGGGCAATGGAACCCGGGCCCCTCCAGCAGACTCGGGTCCGGATAAAGAGTAGCCACACACACATGGTATCCGTACTCCAGGTCGACACCAATTGGTCGACACACTTTAGGTCAACACCAGAAATAGGTCGACACAGGCAAGATGTCGACGTGAATAAGGTTGACGTGGAAAAAGGTTGATATGAGTTTTACACATTTTTTTTATTTTTTTTAACTTTTCCATAATTTACAATCCACGCGGACTATGATTGGGAATAGTAACCTGTGCTGAGTGCAGCAGTAGCAGAGCAAGGCACCTTGCCCAAAGTTCGCTTGCCATGCAAGGGGACATGGTGCACTAATTGGGGTACTGGTCACATTACAAAGAAAACGACACCAAAAAAACATAAAAAATGCATGTTGACATTTTTCCATGTTGGCCTTGTTCATGTCGACCTTTTGTCTGTGTTGACCTATTTCTGGTGTTGACCTAATTGGTGTTGACCTTGAGTCCCAGATCCCCCCCCCCCCCACACACACACACACACCCTCGGCACCACTGGTCATAGGCCAGTATACTCTGGAGTTTTGACTATAAAAATTATTAGAATAATACAAAGAGATATTTCTAATATCTTTTTTGCATGTTTCATATAATTTTTATAGATGGTATATGGTGACAGGTGAGACTCTGACCGCCACAATTGGGATTCTAAATTCTGAACTCACATCATAGCCAATCCCAATCATCTATTTAACCCTAATCTCTGCCCCCTAACCCTCCCTTGTGGGTACCTAACCCTAACCCTCTCTTCCCCGATGCCTAAACCTAACCCTCCCTGCTTGATGCATAACCCTAACCCCCCATTCTGTGTGCCTAAGCCTAACCCTCCCTCCCTGGTACCTAACCTTCCAGCCCTGCCCCCTAAACCCCCTTCTTCTTCTCCAATCCAGATGGCGGCTTTCTGTATTGTGATGCCGATAGCCCGAGTGGTGTTGGTCTGTAGATGCCGGGATTGCGGCGTCCTTCGGGATCCCTGCATCTGTATATCAACCGCTTGGATCCCATCAGTCAGGAAGCTAACTGCTTCCCATTTAGGGCATCATGATTATTCAGTATAGTCTACATTGCACCACTCAAAGTGATACAAATGGTGATGTTTGGGGGGGGGGGGGTCAGTATTGCTGATATTGTAAGTGGGTATTTGTGTGTCTGTAGACATGAGATATTGATATTAAATCTAAGAATATTGGACATCGTCATTTCCAGTTTTAGCCTATGAACTAACCTGTCATTATGAAACAGCTGCTGTATAGTCCAGTTTAGTCTTCACCATGCTGTTTCGGTTTACACTAACCATAAATATGGAAGTAGTCTCAAAGAATGTGTCCAGAATGTAGAACCTAAGTGCCTAGGAACACCTATAGCTGTAATTACATGATGAATAATGTAAAGTCATATTAGCAAAATGAGTGAAAATAATGTATTTATTGCGGTTGCAGCTGGTCACTGTGGAACACCAGAACTAATTGTGAATGGGCAAGTTATCGGAGAGAACTATGGATACAGAGACACTGTTGTTTATCAATGCAACCCTGGTTTTCGCTTGATTGGGTCATCGGTGCGAATCTGCCAGCAGGATCACAACTGGTCTGGTCAGCTGCCATCTTGTGTGTGTAAGTAAATATTTATTTACTATAGACTTTGGGCCTGATTCCAAATTTCACACAATGCCATATGCAGACAATAATGTGTTTTTTTTTGTTTTGTTTTTTAGCCGTTTAGGCATTGTGGGCTGCATATAATTACACATTTACTAACAGATGATTTTGACATTGTTTAAAAGTAAATGTGGGATATAGGGGTATACTGTACTAAAAATTGATCTGTGTCCATTTTTGGTCAGTGTTGGGTCAATTTTGTATTTCAAGGTCTAAATCCCACATTTTTTTTTTTTTTTTGTCAAAAATCATCCGTTGGTAAATTTGTGATTTAGACCCTGAAACACAAAATCGATAAAAAATCACCTCAACTTATAGTAAACATACCCCCAGGAGTCTCACACATCGTGGTGTTCCGAGGCTAGGGGGTATATTTACTAAAAGATGATTTGGGTCGATTTTTGAAAAAAGTTTGATAGATTTTGGGTTTCAAGGTCTACGGTAAATCACACATTTACTAACAGATGAGTTTTGACATTGTTTAAAAAAATTTAAAAAAATATGTTCGGAAATGTGGAATTTAGACCATGAAATGCAAAATCAACCAAAATTGACGCAGATCGACTTTTAAGTAACTGTACCCCTAAATCCCATATTTACTAACAGATATATTTTTTTAAAGGATGTCAAAAATGATCTGTTAGCAAATGTGTGAATTAGACCCTGAAACACAAAAAATATAAAAAATTGACCAAACATCTACCCAAGTCGACTTTTAGTAAATATGCCCCTGGGTGTACTGTATGTTTAGTATAACTTTCTTTCATTTTGAAAAGCACTAACCTATTAGATAGAAAAGTACATTCAAAATGAATATGATAACATGAAACCGAAGTTGAATGTTTTAAGAATAGATAAAGGTACAAATGGATCATATATAAAAATGCAGGTAGTATTATCTTAAAAGGGCTTATTGCAGGTAGAGAGGAGGTATTTTGCCTGTTTCGTGTGCCACAAGTCTGGTTTTGGCTTACGCCCCCGGCTATTACATTTCCCCCATACACTTTTAAACTTAAAATGCTGTTTGTTTTTTGTATTATTATTATTTTGTAAAATGTAATTTTGTGTTTTTGTATTATTATTATTATTATTATTATTATTATTATTTAGTTAAATGTCATTTTAAAATGAGCACTCACTGTTAAATATTTAAATGTTATTCACTTAGTGGAGCCCTGGGAACTCCGAGCGGGGTCCTTGGGAGTGTAGAATTTAGCTTTGAGGCTCAGTTATGATACTTTCCACCCCTGCTGTTATTTAAAAACATAACAAAAGATTGAACAACTGTATTGCCTTGCAGATAACAGAACCACAGGAGATTCACTGATCTCTAATTGTAGCAAAATAGTCATTTGTTTTCCAACGTGCACTAATAATACTATGATTTAAGTAACCATGCTTTCAGACGTGTACATTACCTATATTATATTTCAATAAAATTGGCATGAAGATTCATGGCTGAAGGTGGATAGGAAATACCAGAATTCAGTGCAAACTCCACAATAAATTTGAAGCAGCAGGAAATGTATTTAAGGTCCTACTGTGAGCACCAGAGACTCATTTTGTTGTCCTTTTTGCCCTTGATGTACAGTATATATCTCCTCTTTGTCAGATCATAAAAAATGTCACTTGCTCTATAATTTAGACTTAACCTGTATATGAGGACCAATTTTTTTTCTGCCTGTTTGTCCACAATAATAAGCACTCTGGAACCACATGCAATATATACCCGGAGAACAATCCCATTTAAGCAAGTATCCTGAATAGTTTGTATCGGTGAAAAATAATTGCAACATTTGCAATTTACTTTCAGTCAACAAGTATTATTATAATAATATATTGTTATGTTGTAATTTAATAGATTCTGAAGATCTATCTGGATATAGAACTGTCAGTTGTGCAGATAATCAGTTTTTCCATTTTATTTGGACTTCTCTTGAGATACTCCGCTACTACAGTACAACAGCTGTCTCATGA
Source organism: Pseudophryne corroboree (assembly GCF_028390025.1). Classification (NCBI taxonomy): domain Eukaryota; kingdom Metazoa; phylum Chordata; class Amphibia; order Anura; family Myobatrachidae; genus Pseudophryne; species Pseudophryne corroboree. Next base: position 813,540,633 of record NC_086448.1, read on the forward strand.
AAGTATTCATGAGGACAAATTCTGAGAAGGCCATTCACCCAATAAATCTGCACTGACACACACACTGTCAGCCAAAAAAAAACTCCTCAGCACTATTTGTCCTGTATCTCAATGCAAAAAAAATCACATGTGCATGAAATACAGTAATGTAAGAGATGAAGAAAATAGTACATTTAAAAAACAAAATTGAAAAAAAAAAAATGTAAAACGTCATTTACTAAACAAATTCTATGCAACATCCCCATATGATGAAACATTTTAGAACTGTAATTAGGTAAATTTCAGAATATATATATATATATATATATATATATATATATATATATATTAGATTTACAGTTAACTGACTGATTTTAGCCCGAGGTGGTTTACTTGAAAAATAGAGTACCTTCAGGACAAATACTCAAATATGTGGTAAAATATAGAACAGTTTTAATTACACTCTTTTTCAATGTAAACACCTTGACACCATACTCCCTACTGCCTAAATTCATATTTAATACCAAGATTAAAATGGTATAAATAATAAAAAAATTAAATTTCGTAAACACATCTTTGCCATATAAAGAAATTCCTTTAAACGTATAGAAGCAAATAACTTTAGTCAGTGGGCCATTTCACTTCTCATTCAGGTACTGTTGCTAGGATTTAAGGTTTTTACTGAAAGCATCACCTGATTGGATAGCCTTGGAGCCATTGACATTTCTATAATGGGTGCAACGTGTGCGGTGCACACAGGCTCCTGGGTCCAGGGGTGGCCCACACCTCACTCATATTTTAATAGATACCTTACGTAGCCAAGTGTCGGGAGCCTCAGTCGCGGCAAACATTGCAGCCAAAATGGCCTCCACGCAGGTGCAATAGTGAAATTGGTCTCTGGAAAATGACGGACGCCATGTTTCCAGAGACCTGCACATGCGCAGTAGACTCTGGCACAATGCCAGAGACTACTGCGCCATGCAGAGGAGGTGGCCCACCCGATGGTGCACACGTGCCCCCTCCTCTGTTAAAACGCCTATGCTTGGAGCCTGTCTACTGGAATTTGGATCTCCCACCCACTCTTCAACTCTGTTTGGGCTCTGCTACTCCTATAAGTTAATTGTGGTTCAGTTCAATCAACTCTCAATGGAGATATCAATGGCGAAATTTATTGATGAGCCAAACTGGGAAAAACCTTTCACTCCAAGTTGAAGTCTAGAATTTATTGATATTCAATTTTAAATTCTAAATCCGACATTCTTTACAGATTTTTTGCAGAGTTTGGGAATTTTGGTATTAAACAGTTATGGTAAAGGCAAAGTGGGAATACCTTTTGAATACCATTTTTGATAGTTTGCCCACTTGACTTTAATATGTTTCCTAATAAAATTGTATTTAAGATTTACTTCATTCCAACAGATTGTCATTATTTAAATGCAAATTTCTAAACATTCAAATAAATATTTCTCATTCTAAATGTATGTTGTAAACCTGTCATAATCCGATGAAGTCCCTCAAGGGTTCCATTAGAGTCAATGTTAAAATATAACAAGTGAGGGGTATTAGACTACAGGGAACAAAATGTTCTTTATCGATAATCTATAAACAAGACTGAATCTCTGTCAAACAAGACTTTGCAAATCTTTGGATAAGAATAAGAACAGAGAATGGTAAAGAATTGCGTGTGGGTCACTGGTAACAGCAGCAAAGGTGACGAGTGTTTTTCAACATCCAATTATAGAAAACCACACAGTAACTGCAGTTGCTATGCTGAATGGCGAGGATATAGGTAATAGTTATCTGTGACAGCAACACACAAAAAATACATATTAGTCCAGTGAGTGCCTCCTGTTTCCAGTGTCCTTTGTCTATTTTTAGTGGGAATCCAGTCATTTCTAGAGAAATATCATATTTTATTCCATTGTAATTGCTGAGATTTTTTTTAGAGCTACGATTCACCTCTCTTTACTAAATAAGGAACCAGTCACTGTGTATCAGATGCAATTATGCTTCCCATATAAACTGAATGCTAACACTCTATCTACACAATGCTTCCAATCAGGGCCGTAACTACGTGTGTGCCAAGGGGGCTTGGCACACAGCGCAGTTGCCCTGAGGGCGCAACGGCCAGCGGCATGTAATGAGTCAAATTGACTCATTACATGCCGCCGAAGTCTGCGCCGTGCGCCCCGCTGTGTAGGGAGAAGAGGACCAGCGCCGGGCAGCGGAGAGAAGGAGGAGGAAGCAGGGGGAGCAGTGAGCCGCAGCAGCGCTATTTGATTGGTAGTAAGCGCCGCTGCAGCATCCCCCTCTCCTCCTGTATTGGCTGCCCGGCGCTGCTAAGGATGCTGGGATGCGGTTCCCCAGCATCCACAGCAGCGCCAGGCAACCAATACAGGAGGAGAAGGGGATGCTGCAGCGGCGCTTACTACCAATCAAATAGTGCTGCTGCGCCTCTCTGCTCCCCCTCCCTCCTCCTCCTTCTCACCTCACACAGCCTGCACCGAGAGGGAGCTGCACGAGGAGCCTGTCAGCGGGGAGAAGGTAAGTATATCCCCCCCCCCTCTCTCTCTCTATCTCTCTATCTCTCTCTCTCTCTCTCTCTCTCTCTGGGACACCGTCTGCCGCAATGTGTAAAATGGGGTCTCGTCTGCCGCAATGTGTAAAATGGGGTCTCGTCTGCCGCAATGTGTAAAATGGGGTCCCGGCTGCCGCAATGTGTAAAAAGGGGTCCCGGCTGCCGCAATGTGTAAAATGGGGACCCGGCTGCCGCAATGTGTAAAATGGGGTCCCGTCTGCCGCAATGTGTAAAAAGGGGTCCTGGATGCCGCAATGTGTAAAAAGGGGGACTGGCTGCCGTAATGTGTAAAAAGGGGGCCTGGATGCCGCAATGTGTAAAAAGGGGGCCTGGATGCCGCAATGTGTAAAAAGGGGGACTGGCTGCCGCAATGTGTAAAAAGGGGTCCCGGCTGCCGCAATGTGTAAAAAGGGGTCCCGGCTGCCGCAATGTGTAAAATGGGGTCCCGGCTGCCGCAATGTGTAAAATGGGGTCCCGTCTGCCGCAATGTGTAAAAAGGGGTCCTGGATGCCGCAATGTGTAAAAATGGGGACTGGCTGCCGCAATGTGTAAAAAGGGGGACTGGATGCCGCAATGTGTAAAAATGGGGACTGGCTGCCGCAATGTGTAAAAAGGGGGACTGGCTGCCGCAATGTGTAAAAAGGGGGACTGGCTGCCGTAATGTGTAAAAAGGGGTCCTGGTTGCTGCAATGTGTAAAAAGGGGGCCTGGCTGCCGCAATGTGTAAAAAGGGGGCCTGGCTGCCGCAATGTGTAAAAAGGGGGACTGGCTGCCGCAATGTGTAAAAAGGGGGACTGGCTGCCGTAATGTGTAAAAAGGGGGCCTGGATGCCGCAATGTGTAAAAAGGGGGCCTGGCTGCCGCAATGTGTAAAAAGGGGGACTAGCTGCCGCAATGTGTAAAAAGGGGGACTGGCTGCTGTAATGTGTAAAAAGGGGGATGCTGTCTATTGTAATGTATAAAAGGGGCGCTACTGTGCAGCGTAATTTGAATAATGTAGACTACTGTGCACCATAGTATGAATTGCTATTATTTTGTGGCCACGCCCCTTCCCCATTAAGCCACGCCCCTATATATTTTTGCGCGCCTACGGCGCGCACTGCCCCTATCTTACATTGGGGGGGGGGGCGCCACTATTGTTTCTTGCACACAGCGCTAAAATGCCTAGTTACGGCACTGCTTCCAATGGTACATAGGGGCCGATTCAGACCTGATAGCTGCTGTGCGGTTTCGCACATCGGCGTTCAGGTCTAAACTGCGCATGCGTATGCACCGCAATGTGCAGGAGCATCGCAGGGCTACAAAGCGGATCGCTGCTCAGCGATGGGTTAGTGCGACGGATCCATTCGCACAGGCGATCGCAAGGAGATTGACAGGAAGAGGGCGTTTGTGGTTGTCAACTGACCATTTTCAGGGAGTTTTTGGGTGTCCTGACGTCAATTCCGGTGCCGGACAGGCTGATGTGATTGCAGCGGCTGAGTAAATCCTGGGCTGCGCAGAGACTGCGCAAAATCTGTTTGTACAGCTCTGCTAGACATGCGATCACACACTTGCACAGCTAAAATACACTCCCCAAGTAGGCGGCGATATCTGATCACAGCGTGCAAAAATTGCTGCCCAGCGATCAGGTCTGAATTACCCCCATAGTGTTTTTTCTCACAAATATGGAGATTTTTTTATTTATTATGCTTACTTATAAAGAAAGTCCTGTCACACCCAATCTACGGAATCCCAAACCACACCTAAGCCATGATTTGCATATTAAATAAAAAAAATAATAAAAAAAAATAATAATAATAATATAAAAGAAAAAGAATAGCAAATTTTGAATAGAAATAGCCTATCTGTATTTGTATATTTAAGAATCAATAAGTTTATATTATGTGTAAAGACATCAAAAAGAAATCAGGGCTCACAGTTTGGCTGAACTCAATTACTGCAAAAAGCCCTGCAGAATTTATTTCATATTGAATTTGTTACTTTCCAATGTACAGTAGCTCCCATAGTAAATTGATGATCTCAAGATTAAGAACAGTGGACTAGACATAATGTACTGTACATGGGAAATTGCTGTAGATTTTTTTTTTAAGAGTTAACTCAAATTGAAACATCCTACACACACACATAAACACAAGCACACATGTATACTTTGGGAGGTAAAATGCTTGCAGGATGTCATTGATGGGGGCGGGGCTGGGAAGTTTACATCACCATTCCCCACCCCTGTTGCATAATGACACAATTCTCAGGTCTTTTGGCTCCGCCCCCTCCACACCGACTCACAAATCATGGTATAATGCCACAAGGGGGAGGGGCCTGTATGGCCGGGGGGTTCTGGATACTCAGAAACCCCCTCTGCATGCGCCACTGATCACTGTGATTGAAAAATGTGTAATCCATTTAACTGAGCTAAATTGTCCTGGAACAATACTGTATATCAGAGGACTCTGAAATCTGAAAACATATTGTACACATGTCTTACAATTTAGACCTCTCTCTACTTAATAAAATGTGTCCAGTTTAGCAATAAGTATTCAGGTTCCAATGGTAGTTGATAATATACTGTGCTACTGCTATTTCTAATAATGTATTGTCAGTGATTACATATGTATTACATATATTGTTTGTTACTATGTCATTATGGCAGCCATCAGCTGTGGGCACCCCGGCAGCCCAATCTATGGGAGAACCAGCGGCAACGGTTTCAACTACAATGATGTTGTGACTTTCTCTTGTAACATGGGATATGTTATGCAAGGACCGACACGGGCGCAGTGTCAGGCCAATCGGCAGTGGAGTCACCCCCCTCCTATCTGCAAAGGTAACAGAGACAATCTTGGATTTCTTTCATTACAGTGAACTCACAAATAGTTTATAATGTACAGGTTATAACTTATTGAATCAGACAAACTCATATTGTATATGTAGAGTCTTTGTCTTTGTGTAACAAGATGGAACAATAGAATTGTATTCAGTGACAGTGATGCTCTCTGTCTGTGACACATTCCTCTTTTTCTTCTCATTATGTTTCATTGACAGTGTAGATTGCAGAACTGGAGAATGATATATACATATATATATATATATATATATATATATATATATAGCAGATATTCGGCACTCCCATATATGAAGCTAAATCAGCTGGCCTGGTGCCATCCACAGCATAGCAGCAATGTAGGATATACAAACAGGCGGCACTCACAGACATTTTATGAATGAGAAAAGATGACTCCCTCTTGTCGGCTTAACGTTTCGGTTTTATTAACCATCGTCAGAAGATGACGACGGTTAATAAAACCGAAACGTTAAGCCAACAAGATGGGGTCATCTTTTCTTGTTCATAAAAAGTCCGTGAGTGCCGCCTGTTTGTATATCCTGTATATATATATATATATATATATATATATATATATTTTTTTATATATATATATATATATATATATATATATAGTGGAGGTATCCTTCCCCACCTGTGGCTCAGGTGTTAGCAGCGAAGGAAATGAGGCGGCACTCCATGGACTTATGCAGAAAAAGATATTTGTATTCAAAGCATAGTGACAACAAATAACGTCGTGTCAAACAAAACAAAATGCAGGTATCTTACAACGTTTCAAGGCATGGCAGCCTTTTCATCAGGTAAGTAGACCCTGGTGCTGTGAAAAAACAGAACCAGGGTCTGCTTACCTGATGAAAAGGCTGCCATGCCTTGAAACGTTGTAAGATACCTGCATTTTGTTTTGTTTGACACAATGTTATTTGTTGTCACTATGCTTTGAATACAAATATATCTTTTTCTGCATAAGTCCTTGGAGTGCCGCCTCATTTCCTTCGCTGCTAACACCTGAGCCACAGGTGGGGAAGGATACCTCCACTGCATTATCATTAGGAGGGCACCCTGGCATTGATTTATCCACTTTTTCCGAGTGCCGGATGTTTTTTGCTATATATATATATATATATATATATATATATATTCCTGTTCCATGGACCGGTACTCATTCTTGGTCCTCTATTTGCTCCGGTGCACTCTGTTAAATGGTGTAGACAACATAGAAAAGATGCAGCGGCACTCAGAGTCTTATATCAATTTAAAGTGTATTCCAAAGCAGTATCACAGCATACCAATGTTTCGGAGCCGTCCCGCCCCTTTGTCAAGCTGGGTTGTGGGCTCATCACGAAGGATGCCAAAACCATTGTTGAGGTTGTCTCATCAGTAGCACTTTTTGGACGACTACTCCATGACTTGTCAGCCACAGTCCCAGTTTCTCGGAATTTGGAAATTCGGCACCTGAGAGTGTTATGTGAAATTGGAGTTCTTTCTGGGTGCCGGTTGTTAAAATCTGCAGCTATGACACAGTAAATTAATTCTCCAGACATCAAAATGATCTCAATCCTCAAAGCCATCTTCAGTTACCTGCAACAAAAAATGTGTTGTAACTTTTGAACCATAACTACTATTTCAAATCTTCTTGCAGCAATAAAGTTTTCAGCAAATTCTGATATTGTTTGACATGTTAAACAACCCCTTTTCCATTTGAAAAAACTGACTTAGATTCAAGATGGCACCCATGTCCAGTACATACCCTAAAAAGATAGCTCACCTCACCCATACCTTACTGGAGTATTCAGTTTTCCCATTTCCTGCACAGGTTTTGAAACAAAAGGGTGTACTGCGACTTTTGAAGCACCCTGAAGATATATATATATATATATGTGTATATATATATATATATATATATATATATATATACACACCTATATAGACAAAGCACTGGCGGCACTCATGAGACTGTCTTTAACAATCTAGTGAGTGCCGTCATTGCTTTGTCTATGTGAGGTGGCTTGTACCTGTGGCAGGCACCTGAGCGCATTTACCGGGCAGTACGGATGGTGTAATGGTTAGCATTACTGCCTCACAGCACTGAGGTCATGGGTTCGATTCCCACCATGGCCCTAACTGTGCGGAGTTTGTATATTCTCCCCCTACTTGCGTGGGTTTCCTCCGGGTACTCCGGTTTCCTCCCACAATCCAAAAATATACTGGTAGGTTAATTGGCTCTCAACAAAAATTAACCCTAGTGTGAATGTGTCTGTGTATACATGTGATAGGGAATATAGATTGTAAACTCCATTGGGGCAGGGACTGATGTGAATGGGCAAATATTCTCTGTACAGCGCTGCGGAATATGTGTGTGCTTTATAAATAACTGGTAATAAATAAATAAATAAATAAAATTTGGAACCGAAGGAGAGAGTTCCAGTACATGCTGACATTACATATATATATATAAAAAGCAAGAATACGGGCATCAGCGACCAATGGAGTCTAGCATAAAGGAACATATAATATAAAAATATCTCAATGTAATAATATTAAAAAAATTATATATTTTTATTCTACATAAAAAGAGTAAACTTAAAATGACTCAAACATATAAGTTCAGATCTAAAAAATAGTTGAATAAAATACAAAATTCTTAAAAAGTAAGAAATGTGTATGTAAAGTGCATATGAAAAGCTCTTGTCTTAAATATGGAGGTCAGTCTAGGGAGCGATCATGGAGTGACCAACGCGTATCGTCCGTCAGTACTTCATCAAGGGTCTTGATGAAGTCCTGATCTGATCTGAACTTCTGTGTTTGAGTCATTTTAAGTTTACTCTTTTTATGTAGAATAAAAATATATATATTTTTTATATTATTACATTGAGATATTTTTTATATGTTCCTTTACGCTAGACACCATTGGTCGCTGATGCCCGTATTCTTGCTTTCTATGTGAATTCACAGCAGCTTACCACTGCTGATTTATTTAGGGGCCTGCTGACGCCCTTTGTACCAAGGGAGTGTCATATTGGACATTTTAAACTTTATTAAGGTAGAATACCACAAGTGGCGCTGGTTTTTCTATATTTTGCTCATATATATATATATATATATATATATATATATATAGGATATTTATTATTACGACCAGTGTTAAGAAAAAAATATCTGACATTTCGGTCCCATCATTACCGAACCACTGGAGTGTCTTTCCATTTATCATCTTACCTGCGGCTAATCGCTCTGCCCTGAGCAATTCAATTAGAAGCCGCATTCATAAGATGTTTTCTACATTAAATGCAGCTTCTGTGGCTCAGCACTCTGGGAAACCCTTAGGTTCCTGCACTTAATGCAGAATCTATAGATTACTGTGTGTTATCCTCCTGTGTACCGTATTGGGCGAATGCTGAAAATTTATATAACTATGGGCATTAAACCTGGTGCTTTACCTGTGCGTGTAATTGAATCTGACCTATTGTGTGTTATTATTTTTTATTTTTTAATATAGTTTCTATGCCCCTCAATTTGAAAACAAAATAAGAATGCAATGGATTGTGAACTGTCAAGAGCTGGGCCTCTTTGCCAATTTGTACTTGATGTTAGATTACATGTGTATTATCATTAACTTCAGCTAAACTATATTTCTAGCTGCCGATACGACTGGAATCAATATAAACTTTTAACTATATTAATAGAAGCAATGAAACAGACAATGTATATGCAGTATGTATCTGCTTACATTGATAAGCATTGTCCTTATGGCGTCACAGAGCTTGTGTCATAGGTTCCAACCAGGGCCCTATGCGTGTGGAGTTTCATGTTCTCCCACTGTTTGCATGGATTTCCTCCCACAGGTCATACACATACTGGTAGGTTAATTGACGACTGGATAAAATGGACCTGGGGTATATATGAGAGGGTATAGTAGATAGTTAAGACTATGGGGGCAATTAGAGCAACTAAGTTGCGTCTGGGGGCGAGGGGGGCGAGTTTAGCTACTGTAGTGAGCATGTTTGCACCTTTGCAATGTCAACTTTTCCCCTACACTTCTACTTGTATTGATCCCTATAAGATCCCAAGATTCAGGTATTGATGTGAAGTAGAGATTATTATTATTAGCAGTTTCTTATATAGCGCAGCATATTCCGTTGCGCTTTACAATTAGAACAACAGTTATAGGGGGTCATTCCGAGTTGATCGTAGCTGTGCTAAATTTAGCACAGCTACGATCATGTTCCCTGACATGCGGGGGACTCCCAGCACAGGGCTAGTCCGCCCCGCATGCCAGTGCCACCCCCCACACACACACACACAAATACAAAAGCATCGCACAGCAGCAATGCTTTTGTATTTCAGGAGTTACTCCCAGGCCAGCTCAGCTCCTGCGGCTGGCCGGGAGTTGATTGTCGCTGATGCTGGCCGCAGCAGCTGCGTGAGACATCACCTATCCGCCGTGGTCTGCCCCCCCCAGCGGAATGGCCATGCCTGTGTTGGCCGGACCGCGCCTCCTAAACGGTGGCTTAACACCACCGTTCAGCCCCCTCCCGTCCAGCATCAGCCTCTGTCTCAGAGGCGATCGCTGGGCAGCGACAACAGCCATGCGCCGGCACACTGCGGCACCGGTGCATGCGCGGTTCCGACCCAATCGTTGCGCTGCGACAAACTGTAGTGAGCGATCGAGTCAAAATGACCCTCATAGAACAAAACTGGGCAAAGACAGACAGACATACAGGTAGGAAGGCCCTGCTCGACAGCTTACAATCTATATGTAGACATGTTCATCTTACTACAATGCGGCATGTTGCATTACGGGCTGCGTAGATAGTCTATAGCTGCATCCTGGCACGCCATGCAGCAAGCAGTGTTGCAGCATGCTGCATCGCAACAAAGATGAGCATGGCTACATCTGTATAGCATCTCTTCTGTACAGCTCCGTATAATATTTTTGGCGTAATATAAATAATAAATAATTAAATAATGAAAACAATGAATAATGAGAACAGCGTCAACCTTTTAGCTTTCCTTTATTCCTATATGTATATTTGTGTGTAAACTGTTGGAGGCGAGAGCAGTCATAACTGTTTAATCAATGTCAGGTTTTCACAGCAAGTTTACCCCATATTTGACAGTGTTTATATCTTTCCTGAATGTGTTTCCCTGGACTCCTGTAAAATATTACCAATCAGTATTCTATAAATCTCAAAAGCAATTAAGGAAACAGAATAGTGCAGGGTTCCTTGATAACCTTGCTGGTGAATCTGTGTCAGGCAGAGGTTAGCAATAAATTTCATCTGAGATATGGAAATAAAGTGTTACTTTTGGAGTGATGTGTTATGTATGGACTCTGAGTTTTGAAATTGGTCTTCGCTGCCTGTGTCCCGCACATGACCCATACTGTCTTAATTTGTTTACCTCTCTTGACCCTGCGTTAGGTCAGCTCCAGCGTTCAATGGGCTAAAAGTACAATTGTACAATTGTAATGTGACACAACTCATTTTACAACTGGTTTTGATGTATGTCATGGTATAACATTAGTAACACATTTTTGCAAGGTAATGAATGATGACTGGTCAGTCTTTGGGAGTAGCATAGAGATAACAGAATGTTACGGCAGAGTAGAACCGCTTGGCCCATCTAATCTGCCCCTTATATATCCTTTAGGTAATATCAGCCCTTTTTGAACCTTAGTTCTTTGCAAGGATATTATATGCCTATCCCATGCATGTTTAAATTGCTATAAAGTATTAGCATCCACCACCTCTGATGGGAGGCGATTCCACGTATCCCCTCTGTCATTTTTCCTTAAATTTCCCCCTCCAGTCTCAATGTATGGCCTTGTGTTCTATTACTTTTCATACTTTTGAAGAATCTTTCCCTCCTGTACTTTGTTAAAACCCTTGGTATATGTTAAAATGTCTCTATTATGTTCCCCCTTTCACTTCTCTGCTCCAAACTATACATGTTAAGATCTTTTAGTCTTTCCGGGTAAGTTTTGTGATGTAGACCATGTACCATTTTAGTTGCCCTTCTTTGTACACTCTCTATTGTATTTATATCTTTCTGGAGATATGGTCTCCAGAACTGGACACAGTATTCCTGATGAGGCCGTACCTGTGACCCATACAGTGGCATTATTACAGAAGTAATATGATGTAGAGTATCACTACGATTTACAATCGACTAGCAATTTTGATGCCATATGCATGGAAAACCCAACAAATTGCCATCGGCTCATCAGAAATGTAAATAAGTTTTATGGGGTAGATATTAAGCTGTGTAGAAGATGGTTCCTCATTAATGAGTCAAAGAAGTTGGGAACTACTGTACTTGCTCAAGGGAAAAAATAAGGGTGAGGTTAGCCATAATAAAACCAATGAAAGTATGCCGTGACTTACCTAATATCTTAATAAGCGTTGAACTTTCATTACTAGATGCTGAAAAGTTAATTCAGGTGTGGACAGATCCTGCAGATTTGTGTAAACTGTGCATGATCCGTAAAACGCAGTCGCTGACTAAGCATGTGGCTTACCATGCATATGCATAGGGACAGAGATTGGGAGTGCAGATGATTTGAGCCATCTGTTGACAGATTGCAATTTCCTTGAATTAAGCGTTTCTGGATGGCTACCATGACATCACATGGAACTGATGCGTCATGGGAGTGTTGTAGGACTGTACAATAGACAGGCATCCATGTTTGTTTGTGGCATGGGGGAAGCGATGGGACTCCTGGTTCAGTTGGAGCTTTTGAGCCCTGCATGGGCTGGGTTTAAGTCCCATGAGTAATAAGACTCACGTCAAAGAATCTCAAATACACCAATTCATGCGCAAATTGCGTAAAGATGAGCGAATTGATTTGTTTCCATTCTTTGTTCTGAATTAGGCAAAAAACATTAAAGAAGCACTTTAGGCTTGTCTATCTTTACATTAAAAGAACACTGTGCAAAACGTATATGCCAGGTCACTGCAATTTTCCTACACGCCTTCTATATTTGTAAAAAAAAGAATATGCTCAGATTTATGTTCCCGAATGCAGCTCTTCAACGCTAGTAAGTAGGTCGTGATATATGCAACATCTTTTGGATAGTGTCAGACAAATGTTTATTACTGATTCTTAATGCCAAACCATTTTTGCATTTCCCTTCCCGTTCTAATCTATGTAGACTCTGAGTTCCTAAAGTGTGATTAATGATAATGTGACGGGAATCTGGAATTGACAAAGAGTACATCATCATTGTCTAGGGGATGCATAAGATTAAATGCAGCATTTGTTCAGAATACCAGCATGACAATGTCCCAAACTACCCTTTGAATGGGTGACGTCCCCGGTAACATATTATATGGAAAGATGCTTTAAATACTGTACTGTCATTGATTTATATTTCATATTTCATGTCTTTGTGCCTCTATAGTATTGTAACTGTGTTCCATGTTTTGCAATTCTTTATTATTTATATACAGTGGTGAACTGTACGGATCCTGGAATTCCTGAAAACTCCATCCGGGAGAGTAAAATAGAACATGGTAACTTCACTTATGGAACCGTGGTATTTTTTGACTGCAATCCAGGTTACCATATATTTGGATCTTCTGTGCTGGTTTGTCAACCGAACGGACATTGGGACAAGTCACTCCCAGAATGTATTAGTAAGTTTTGTAGCTCATTTTGTCATTTTTACTACAGTATATTATTAGGATATTAAATATGACTATTCCAGATGATAATAGATAAGTGGCAGGATCTAATGGATTCCGAGATCGCCAGAGGTGCAGGATGTCGGCTGATCTTGGATGTGTTTTTTAAAGGGGCAATCACTTACTGTATGAGGCAAAACCATGGCTTGCAAGTGACTGCCCCTTTAAAGAAAATCCAAGCTCATCCAGCATCCCACACCTCTAGCAATCTCAAACTCCATTACATCCTGTCGGATATGTTGTTATAAATTATAACCATATGACTTGCAAGATATCTTTTCCAACCATTGATATTTCACAATGGCCAGTCTATCTTTGTTTTTATTGTCATACTTTGGGGGAGTCTATTTATCAGTGGAAGAAGAGTCCTACGTCACAGCCAGTAAAAGGGGGGGGGAGGAGTACACCAGAGATAAGCCTTTTTCCTATTTAACAAGCCCAGCAGCCGACAAAAACGTTTGCTGAGTCTCACCGGCAATAGCCATTGCTGGCTGCTTTTGGTAATGGCTTCCCAAAATTCTGGAATGAAAGGCCAGGCTATCCATGTGCCCCGAAGGGAACTCGGGGCACATGGATAGTACTCCCCATGTGGTACTTACTTGCATATTGTAAAATAGTTATATGAACCTTTTATTGTATTATTGTTGATTATGGTAGAGTATATCATCAACCTGAAATAGTAGATAATAAATATTGTGATTTAATTTCTAGGAGAAATGGTGACTGTTCTGGAATAAAAAGGGACACATGGGATATTAGAACTGTATGTGCTTTGTACAGCAACCGCGGCATCTGGTGTGCCTTCATTTAATCAAGCAAATACCATTCTGTTGAGCTACTTCAAGATAGTAGATGTTGGAATTAAGCTTGTCATCTCTGTTTTCAGTGATTGACTGTGGCCACCCCGGAGTCCCTCCAAATGCAATTATTTCTGGAGAAAAGTTTACCTTTGGCTCTACTGTTCATTATTCTTGCACTGGAAGGAGAACCGTAATAGGCCATTCTACGAGGACCTGTCAGTTAAATGGGCAATGGAGTGGATCCCTACCTCACTGCTCAGGTAAGCAGAGAAAAGAGTGCTATCAAGAGAAACCGCTGGCCTGGGTACAATATGTGAAAGCTATGTTCTATAGTAGCTTTTATTTCATGCATAGTAACAGTCCTTGTAGACATCCTGACACTTAAATGTTCCAAGACTTCTGTCAGTGTATATATTAAATGTCTGTACATATCACATCAAGAGCAATAACTTGTGTTCCATGCATCCAAAGTGAACGAGCCTAAGACAACCAGAATGTTATTGCTTTTTGTATATTAACAAAAATAAGCCCTTGACTTGTATAAGACATTGTGATCCATATAGAGATGCTCAGTCCCATTGCAGTGAGTTTGTATGCTCAATCCATATCCATTATGTAATAGCCTAAGGGTTCTAGGCATGAGCGCAATTCAGGACGTAGGTTTAAAGCAGTGATCATTTAAAAGGCAAAGCCAGGTTGGTTTTTGCCGTTTGAATGTTAGGGGAGTCGCACACATTCCTGAAACCCATTACATTAGCGCCAATGTGTTTTCCTTCTAGATCTCCGGTTTTCTTCTACCTAATTGTCTTTATTGTTATTATTATTATTATTATTAACCATTATTTATATGGCGCCACAAAGGTTCCGCAGTGTCTAACAAAGCACATACACATATGAGCAAAAAAAAGAAAACAGCGACTAACAGTACAAGACAGTACAGGACAAGTGCAAGGTATATAAACATTCACAAGCATCATGGTGGTGGAAACCAAGGGTTAGGTTAGGGTAGTGGTTGTGGTTCCTAAATTTTTTTGAATCATGGCACCCTAGAGTATCAGAATTTTTTTCACGGCACCCCAAGGATAAACTTTTTTTATTGAGAAATTTATAAAGAAATATTAATTTAAGGCCCTCATTCCGAGTTGTTCGCTCGCTAGCTGCTTTTAGCAGCCGTGCAAATGCTAAGCCGCCGCCCTCTGGGAGTGTATCTTAGCTTAGCAGAAGTGCGAACGAAAGGATCGCAGCGCTGCTACAAAAAAAGATTGTGCAGTTTCTGAACAGCTCGAGACCTACTCCTTGCTTGCAATCACTTCAGACTGTTTAGTTCCTGTTTTGACGTCACGAACACGCCCTGCGTTCGGCAGCCATGCCTGCGTTTCCCTAGGCATGCCTGCGTTTGTGTCTGACACGCCTGCGTTTTTCAAGACACTCCCCGAAAACGGTCAGTTACCTCCCAGAAACACCCACTTTCTGTCAATCACTCTGCGGCCAGCAGTGCGACTGAAAAGCGTCGCTAGACCTTGTGTGAAACTGCTTCGGCTATTGTGAAAGCACGTCGCCCATGCGCATTGCGCCGCATACGCATGCGCATAAGTGTCGTTTTTTTGGCATGATCGCTGCGTAGCGACCGAAAACAGCTAGCGAACAACTCGGAATGACCACTTAAGTAAATTGTGTTTATATGTCATCCTTTGGTTCAGTTCAGTTATGTGCTGAGGGACAAGATTTGCTTCTGTTTGTCCACATATTTTATAATTGGCAGCCACCAGCTCTGATTTTGCCTATTACACTGATCATAAACAATTTCAATTGGTCCTGGACCACCAACTCAGGGCACCCCCGCAAGTGTCCCGAGGCGCCCTAGGGGGCCACGGCACACAGTTTGAGAACCACTGAGTTAGGGTCTTCTGAATAATCTGATCTCAGTAGGAGTGTGCTTGGGTGTAAGTGTTAGGGACATTTGATTTTAATCTCCACTTGAGCAGGGACAGCCTGCATAAAGTTCTCCGGTTGTACTGTACTTGTACTGGAGAATATGGTGACATTATATAAATAAAAACACTAATATGAAAAAGTACAGCATTCCAACATTTGAACCAATGATTAGGATTTAATTGATATTAATATTACAATTGCCACAAATTCCTTCCCACACCTATTTAGTGTTCTAGGTAACATTGATGTGGGATCAGTCAAATACATATACTGTACAAGAACTTAGTATGGTGACTCAGAGGTTCTGATACAGAACTGAACACAAATATCCCGCAGATGCTCCCGCATTGCATGCTTGGAACTAAATGCATATATTTTCCCATATGATGGGTTGAGGAATCTTTGAGGGGTACCCACCTCCTATCCATCTGCTTGCATTACTCATACTTGTGCACACATGGTTTCAGAACATTAGCAGTGGAAAAACAAGCAAGAGAACGCTTTGCAGACTGGTGTACAGTATGTCCAAATCTATATCAGGCCCATAGTATCAACTGCACTCCAGTGCACACACAACCTGCTCTAAACTTCTAGGTATCTTATATGAGTTTGTGTTTTTCCATGCACTTCATGAGGAAACATAGGATTTAGTATTGAGAATACTCATTAAACATGCAATGTGAGTAATTGCAAGTTCGATTTGGGATTGTGTCCCTTTAATGCAGGGGTTCTCAACTGCAAGTCCTCAACGCCCAGATTTCCCCAAAAGGTCAAATGTTGAGGACTTCTGTCTGTGAAAGCAGGTGGGATCATTACTGACCCAGCAAAAAACCTTACCTGTGCACAATTAAAGAAATCCACACAACCTACCCTGGCAGTGGTATTTGGGGACTGGAGTTCAGACGCCTTGCTCTATTGCATACACCTTTCATTAATCTTAGTGAGAAAGCTAGGGTGCTGATTCTTAGTCGGACGCAGCCGTCCTTGCGTCTTTTGATGCCGTTGCTTCTGCGATTCTGTGCTAATGCTGCTACGAAGTCTGTCTATGGTGTTTACCTGGCAGCATCCACAGACACTGAGATACCACTTGGTGTGTGTTTAGACACTCCTATAGGATGCTACCTCTTTATAGCCACCCACCTCTTATTTCCCAGTCTCTGTCCAGGTACACCCAGTATACGGTCAGTTAGGAGCTGGTTGGTTGGTACTTTACCACCATCCACTTTCTCTGTCTCCAAGGCTTGATAAATCTGGGCCAAAGTACCAGCCAATCAGCTCTTAACTGCCATGTTACAGGCTGCGTGTGACAGTTGGAAGCCGGTTGGTTGGTTCTTTATCTCCCTCCACTTCATCTTTCTCCAAGGCTTAGTACATACAGTAGACCCCTTAGGTTGTACTTACCCATTATATATTGTGTGAATTTTTAGCAAATAACAGCTAATCCAACATGGAAATCATTAAAAACATTGTGGGAGATTTGTCAAACCTTCTAAAAAGGCCCAATCAGATTCTAGCTAACATTTTATAAAAAGTAGTAGATAAATAACAAGCTAAAATTTGATTGGTTGCTATGGGAAATGCCTCTACTTGTCCTCTTTAGAAGGTTTGAAAATTCTCCCCAATGGCAAGAAATGGCAGTAAATGCTTGAGGTGCCAGGTTAGGTTAACCAGTAAGAGCATACCTCCCAACTTCTCAATAGGGGATAGAGGGACACTTACGTATGCCACAAGTGCAAGCCCAAATTTAGGGGGCGCGGCTTTGCTCTAGGGGGCATGGCCTTGCAGGAAATGTTGTACCTCAAAGCTGTGCCCCTGTTTTTATTACATTGGGCCATGCCCAGTGCTCCGAGTGCTGCTGCCCATGGCACCAGTCCTTCTCTCCCATGAACAGAAGCCACATGCATGTGTACAGCATCTATTCACTGCTAGCTCTGTTAAGCAGAGGATCCGGTCAGCATACCCGCGATCTAGATGACGGCAGTCGGAATACCAACGCCTGAACCCGACACTAGTCACAAGACCAACCCTGAGATACCAATGTCGATCACAATGCCAGTGCCAGAATCCGGACTGCGGGGGCAGCAGTGTGGGTCAGGCTGCAGGGTGGGAGGGTTTGGGGGGTAGAAGGGGAGGGTTAACACTCATCGTGATGCCGCTGTCAGTTTTCTGACCACCAGGATCCCAATGCCATCACCAGCAGGGGTCTGGGACTCAAGGTCGACACCAATGAGGTCAACACACCTTAGGTCGACATTAAAAAGTAGGTCGACACGGACAAAAGGTTGACTTGAACAAGGTCAACATGGAAAAAGGTCGACGTGAGTTTTTAATGGGTTTTTTTTGCTGTCGTTTTCTTCGTAATGTGACCGGGAACCATAATTAGTGCAAGGTTACCATTCCCAATGGTAGTCCACATGGATCATAAAGTATGAAAAAGTTCAAAAATGAAATAAATGTGAAAAACTCATGTCGACCTTGTCATGTTGACCTTTTGTCCGTGTCAACCTATTTCTTGTCGACTTAAGGTGTGTTGACCAATTGGTATCAACCTAAATGGTGTCGACCTAATTGGTGTCGACCTGAGGTCCAGATACCAACCAGCAGTGGGTAAGAGAGGACCTCCCAACCTCCCACGAACCTCTATCAGAAGCACAACAGTTTTTTTTTCTTCAGACACACTCAGCTAGACAATGTATTTAATCTATGGTTACATTTTGAAGTAGATCCACTAAGCCTTGGAGAGAGAGAAAGTGAAGAGAGATAAAGTAACGGCCAATCAGCTTCTAACTCATTTTTTGGGACACAGCCTGTAACATGGCAGTTAGGAGTTGATTGACTGGTACTTTATCACTCTCTCTCAAAAGATTGTTCTTCCTATCCCTGAGTTTTCAGGTATCACTTTAAGCTATACGAAAGATTATTTTTATGTCTGGAGTGGGAATGAGGGCACGTATTGCACAGACACGCGGATCCGAGAAGTAGAAATGGCAATGAGTACATTAAAAAGTAAATGGGCACCGGCTAATGCTTTCATTTAAACTTCATTTGCTGTGTGACACCTCAGCATGTTCTGTCCTGACGGTGTATGTCACTGTTGTTAGGAGTTCATTCCTGATTGCTGCATTTTGGTACAACTTACAAGAGTGTGACCACTTTTATTGGTAATAAGATCATTCAAGTAAATGACTTGAAATCGAGAAAATTGCATTTAAATGGACATGTCTTTCAGAAATGAAATTGTACAGCTGCGCTTTAAATATCAGCATGAATATAGGCAAGATAGGGAGAAGGACAAATTTGAGGACTGTCCTTTCCTGACCCCATTGGAGAGGGATGTATAAGTTTTGTGGCTGATATTTAAAATGTTCATTATAAATTTGTGTATGGTGCATCTATAAGAAGAACCTAATTACTGTGGACACCGATGATAATCATTTCTTATTATTTGTAATAATAAAACAGTTTACTGTACCGGCACAGGAAAATATACTAGAACATTGCACGGTCAAGTTATTTGTATAGAGGAAGAGGTCTACATATTGGTTAGAACCACCAATATCACTGCTGCATTAGGTGTCACCACCAGCTATTTCCGTGGTCCCTTTGTATGGTTGCCAATCCTGGGATCAGGATTGGCGGGATCCCGGGATTTAGACCTAAAATTGGCCAGGATTCAATCCCGGGATTGGAGCTTTCAATCCCCGGGATTTCGGGATTAGTCAACCCACTTTTTTTCAATAATGGACACAATTGAGGAACCTCATCAGGCTCAGATACTGCCCAGCTCCTCCTGCCCAGATCCCGACTGTGTGCACTGCGCAGCGTGATGCAATGTCAGGAATTACGTTGCGCAGCTATTTTAGTAAAACTGCAACTGGCTGCGATCGCATGCTGGGGGCCATCCCTGCACAGGCCCCCCGCATGCAAATACCCATCAGCGTTGTGATCACAAGTCAGTTGCGATCACATCGCTGATTTGTGGATGCCCCCTGTCTCTGCAGCCAGGCTGCATGTGAAGTCATGCCCCCCCTCCCAAAAGCCACCCCCATTTTTGACAACACGCCCACTCAATGCTGAGTTGACGCCTCCTGCAACGCCACGTCGCCACCCTGTTCCACCCCGGGAATGCCTCTGCCTGTCAGTCAGGCAGATGCGTTTGCATAAGTGAGATGTGATCACATGTCACTGTGTGCGAACGCGAAGTGTGGGTCCTGTGCGTGTGCACTGCGCACAGAATAGTCAGTATGTGATTGCATCGCCCTTAGATTGCATCGCCCTTAGTACATAGGGGGTCATTCCCAGTTGATCGCTCGCTAGCAGTTATTATCAGCCGTGCAAACGCTATGCCGCCTCCCATTGGGAGTGTATGTTAGCTTAGCAGAAGTGCGAACGACTGTAACGCAGAGCGGCTACAAAAAAATGTTGTGCAGTTTCAGAGTAGCTTCAAACCTACTCAGCGCTTGCGATCACTTCAGACTGTTCAGTTCCTGATTTGATGTCACAAACACGCCCTGCGTTCGCCCAGCCACGCCTGCGTTTTCCTGGCAAGCTTGCATTTTTCCGAACACTCCCTGAAAACGGTCAGTTGACACCCAATAATGCCCTCTTCCTGTCAATCACTCTGCGGCTGCCAGTGCGACTGAAAAGCATCGCTAGACCCTGTGTAAAACTACATTGTTTGTTGTAATAATACGCCGCACGTGCGCATTGCTCCGCATATGCATGCGTAGAAGTGCCTTTTTTTAACAATTTTTTTTTTGTCTCAGTAAACTAACTTTAAATGTTTTACACTTTCTTGTGTTTTTATTTGATCTTAGAATCTGTCGTGACTCTTATGCAAACATGTGAGCTCTTCCCAATTTTATTACGAGCTTACTCCACAATGATTCTTAATTAAGACACGAGGAAAGCCACATCTGTCACATAGGCATTCTGCACTAACAAGAATCAGTATTGGAAAGGTTGTTACATTATTCGGTAATCCTACAATCAGCAAACAGACACCTTTTGTAATGTGGTAATTAAACTTCCTTACGCCCTCAGTGAAGATTTCTGATTTCTGATCTATCCCTGGTGTGACAATCGCATGATTAAGCTGACAAGGATTAGAACTGAGAGCTGGTTTCCTGGCTTGGAGACATCAGAAGAGATGTCACACTAAGATAGGGAACAGGAGTATACATTTTTTTAATTGTGCGCAAATGCCGGAGCCAAGATAATGTCACAGTGAGAACTACAAATCCTACAGGATATCCTATTTCCTAATTTCTGTTGCCAGGTGATACAATTGTAATTTACAAAGCGCACAATATACACTCTGTAATGACACATTGTTTACACAGGAATACAGCTAATTGGGGCTTTCATCCTAGGGCACCAAATCTCCAAGTACATCATAAAATAATATATTTAAAAAAAATACTAAGACCTTGCAAAGATCTAAACAATATTGCAAGCAGCTGCAGAAGAAAGCAATGCAAAACTCATTTTATCTTACATAAAACATTCAATTCTACAAAACAGACTGTCAGACGGTTCCAGATGAAACTCTAGAGGTGCATTTTGTTGTCGCATCTCTCTAAACTTTATTTGCAAAGGTGACATTTATTGAAATGTCGTATCACGGACCATTGAGCATGTCCTGTTCATTTGGCATTCCTTCTGAAAGGGTCACACAAAGGCCATGATTTGATGGTGTAGATTTGAAGATGGTTAGCGCTGCTTATATGTAAGCGGAGATGGTAAAGGCACAGAATTGCTAGCCACGTTATTGAAAATAATTCATCATATAGCCCTTCATACATATGTTTTTCAGGCTGTAGCTGAAGATAAATGGTCAGATAATTAGCAGATAAACAAATTACATGGCTAATAAAATATAAATATGTTGGACTATAAAAGGTTTTTTTTTTCTTCTAACTGGTTGAGTGGGAAATTGTTAAAGCTCATCTTCACATTAAACAATTAGATCATCATCAGCAATAACTTTTTATGAGACAAAACAGCACCGAACATCAGCAATGCACATAACAGATACGTATCAGTTACATCATACAATATATAGTGGGGGCATGGGAACAAACAATTGCATCAGAATGAGATCTACAGTAAAGTAAGGTAAGAAGCAGTGTGCTTGATTCAAGTCTCGATGCATCCGGTGAATTGGACGCAAAGTTTTGAGGTTCTATGGCTGCAGAAGTCAAGAGATTGACAGTCTGCAGCTGCTTGGGGGCCGGGAGAAGGCGGTGGCTGCAGGCATTTTCCAAAATTGTCGCCTTCGTTTCGTGGGAGGGCCGAGACAAAGGGTTTTCGTTTTCCAACTGAGATTTCCTGGCCTCTAGCAAGGAGCAGCGGGGGGCCGGCTTGTGTTACCCCATGGTGAAGACGTACTGGAAGCCGAAGTGTGGGGTGTGATAGGAGGGGAGGTTATCTGCCGAATGGAGTTGGTGAATAAGGGAGTTATTCTTCTGAAGATTGGCTCTATATAGTATTGTGGGACATTGTAGAAGGGTTTATAGATTAGAGTAATCAGCTCAGATCATATTTTGGAGTGAATGAGGTGCCAGCAGAGGGCTCTGTAGTGAGGTGCAGCAGAAGAAGGATGCGGGGATCGGACGTTTAGCTGCCATGTCGGCATACAGAATATACTGCAGCGGGGAAAGGCAGGCCAGATGATGGGAAATTGCTGTAATGAAGGTGGGAGATCATAATACCATGGACAAGGGTCTTGATGACGTTCAGGCAGAGGAAAGGATGACGTAGAGGCAGATGTTCTGACTGGCATCATCTGAGAACAATAAATATATTCAAAAAGGGTAAGTGTAGTATCCAGCATCCTTGGTGAATAACGGGCTTCCCAAAAAGCCCCAAGGGGATAAAGAGATAGGACTGTACGTGTTTCTCTGGCTTCGGATACAGAATTTATTTTCTGTAGATATAATAGAAGAAATTAGTAGGACCAGCAATGTGTGAGCCATAGTGAAAAGGGGCCCTAGTTGTGGTCAGGATTATGCCCATATAGTGGATAAAAGCAAGTACTGTATAATAATAAAAACCAGGTGTTTTGAAAATGGTTCTATTCTAAACCAATAAAATATATATAACAAAAAAACTTACTTTCAATCAACATAAGCATTAAAAAATTAATCTAAAATAAAAATAAACAAATAAAACAAAAGAGATTACTCATATGAAAGACAGTGTTTGCATCTCTGCAACGCCCTTCTCAGCGCAATGGACCGCTTCCTCAGGCAGTGTTGCGAATGGGTCTGGATGTGGTGAGAGAAGTTGAGGGCAGAGTCAATGATGACCCCTTGGCTGTGTTCATGTGAAACAGGGATGAGGATGACATTACAGTATCAACTGTGAGAGGAACTGGGGGATGGGAAATGACATTGATCGATGGAAAGATGACAAGCTCAGTCTTGATTATATTGATCATTAGGTAGCTTTCAGCCATCCTTGGGGGGATGTGATTGGACATGCAACACATGAACGGAGAGAGGTCAGAGGGGGATATGAAGATTAGGGTGTAAAAAAAAGGTGAAACTGAAGACTAAAGAAATAAATGATTTTGCCAAGAGAGAAGATGTTAAGAAAGAAAAGCAACTGGCCAGGAAGAGAAAGGACAAGGGATCCCCCGCGCTCGCTATAAACAAAGTTTAGGCATACGTATTTTTGTAAATAAGTTTATTATTGATATTGCATTATAAAACTTTCTGATTCATATAAGATAGATTAGGAGGACATGATATTAAATGTAAAATATGTGGTGAAAGGAGAATTTCTACGTGCACGTGTAAAAATACCTAATACCGGTATACAAACATGACAAACATATATACTGACAATACATATAATAGTGATTGATTCAGACCTGATATGCTTCAGCGTTTTACTCTGTCTGTAAATGAAAAGTCCCAGAATGCACTCCTTATTATATCTTGTCTCTTTATAGCATTATATTGTGCTCATAGAGGTTTAATTTTGAGAAAACCCCTTTTAATTTGCAAAAGTCCTTAAACAGAAGGGGAAGTCCTTCCGGTGAAGGGAATATGGGCTTGCAGTAATAAGTTCTCTGTGGGATATTTTGTTAAGTGAAGAATATTTCTTCCTCTCCCACTGACCTTACTTGTGCTCCCCGTGCTGGAGGCGTGCGTCTCACTGGTCCAGAAAGTTAGGGTGTCTGCCGGCAGACTGGTCAGCTGGTAGCGGCTGCGGTAGGCTTGCAGGCTTTCCGATTCGTAGCTCCACGATCGACGCGTTTCACCTGTGTAATCAGGCTTCGTCAGGATGACCGATCCCTTCATCTTTCTGGTTTTTATTGTGGGTTTGCCCTTAGTTGTGAGTCCAGAAGAGGTGTCACTTCCGCCCTCAGTACGGACGGCTTTTTGCATTTGTGGATTTGCTCTTGCTTGTGAATCCGGCAGCGGTGTCACTTCCGCCCTCAGTAGACATTACGTCAAAAACGGCTTGTTTGTATTAAGCCCTTCTTGTGTTGTAATAGAGCGTATCTGCCTCTATTAACAGGTACATTTATAGCAACTTAGTTGTGAGCATTTTGCATGAAGCTGAAAGAAGAGAAAGAACATACAACACACATACTGAAAACATATAACATATGAAAATTAAAACTATATAATTCATTTAGTGAGAGGAGTTTCTTAAGTTGATTGATATATTATTTAAAAAAAAGTTTTTTTGTTAAAAAAAATTATTTAAAAAAAATATAAAATAAAAAATTATATTATCTGATGAGGAATGGAGAAATAAATAAATAAATTGCATTACTGGAATCATTCTATAATAGTCGCTTTAAAAAAGGCTAAAATAACTTTCATTTTAAGTTATGACAGAGAGATACTCTGCAAGGGAATTTCATTTATAGGAATAATAAATAATAAATATATACATTATTAATTAATAAATATATGGGAACAGGAATTAACGTATAGTATTTTTGACCAAATGGTATTTTTTAGCTTTATTATCTGCTAAAGGGAGGGGGGGGGGGGGGAGAAGATATGGGGAGGGAAAAGGTATACGTGGTGGAGGGAAGGGGGGGGTGGGGAGAGAAAAAGGGAAATGGGGGGGGGAGGTTGGGGGGGGGGGGAGTGTGTATATGTTTTGAATGGGAGGAAAGGGGGGGATGGTGTTATGGTTCTAAAGGTGTCTGTTTGGATGGGGAGGAGGTATGAATAGGAAGTAATCGGGGGGGGGAGGGTGGAGGAAAGGAGGAAAGGGAAATGGAGGGAAAGGAAAGGGAGGGAAAGGGGAAAATTGCTTCAGTCCTAGATTATATAGTATCTGTTTCATTTCCGACTGGGGTTCTGATCGGTAGACCGAGTTTCATTTATTTCGACTTTTGTAGATATAAAAGAGATACTTATGATGTCAGAAAAGGGTGTAGTTCAAAATCTACATTTAGACCTCTTGGTGTCAGTGTGCCTAGTTCGAAAATCAATTTGGCTTCCTCCTTTAAGAGGATCTTATCCCAGTCGCCTCCTCTCCATGGTTTATGTCAGTATATATGTTTGTCATGTTTGTATACCGGTATTAGGTATTTTTGCACGTAGAAATTCTCCTTTCACCACATATTTTACATTTAATATCATGTCCTAATCTATCTTATATGAATCAGAAAGTTTTATAATGCAATATCAACAATAAACTTATTTACAAAAATACGTATGCCTAAACTTTGTTTATAGCGAGCGCGGGGGATCCCTTGTCCTTTTTTAGAATCCATATATAGGGGGAGTGGAAAACCCCTAATTCCCCACAGCTGCTGCTAAAAAAACGAAGAGGTATTAGCGCAGTCCCCACCCCCAATCTACAATATGGCCAGGAAGAGAGCCTTGGGAGACCCTAACAGAGAAAGAGGAGGAATTGAAAACAGAAAGTGTTTAGGTAAAATAGGAAGAACTGTGCCACGATGGCCAAGGAGATGAAGGATATCAAGTACAAGAGGGTGATATGTGCTGAAAGAGATGGAGAAGACGAAGAGTAGGAGCAGTTAGAAGTGGGACATTCATTTAGAGAAGAGTAAGTCATTTGTTGCCTCAGTGAGGACAGCCTCAGTGGTGTGTACTGGGGAAAGAAGCCAGATTGTAAAGTGCCCAGTAGAATGGCGATCAGCGAGAAAGTGTGTTACACAGTTGGAAACTAGCTGCTTGGATAACTTGGAAAAGTAAGAGGAGGTAGGCATATAGGGAGATAGCTGGAGGGAGTCAGGGATTTGTTTTGTAACCAAAGACTTCCATTTATTTTGTTACTAGTTGGACAATAACATAAAGGATTTCCCAGCACACTTATTAGATCTATGTGTAAGGACTGAGGAGCAGTTGATAGTTAAAAAAAAATGTAGCGTCAAACAAATGATTACATTCTAAGAAGTAGTAATGTAGCAGTACTCATGTATTAATATATACCCCACCCCACAGAGAGGAGATTGAGTGTTGACTCCAACACGTCATCAATCATAACAAGAGTCTAATCAGTAACCTCTGGGATGGTGGTCATAGGTGCTGGGTTATATTATGCCCCTTTTCCCCTACAAGTGTATAGAATCCAGCATACTAAGACCATATGTATTATCACAGTATTAGTCATTTAGGAATAAAATTACCCTTTGGCCAATAATACACCTCAGGATGTCCACAAGATCCTTTGCTAGCAAATGGTTTGGGGACACTTGTGGACATACTGCGGCATAACAAATGCCATTTGACTGCTGTAGAAATACCTTTAGAAACAGTGGGTTCTAATTATCACATCATGAGGTTGGAGTTCATTAAGGAAAACTTTGTGTTATAAGCAATTATTTATTTTATTAACAGTTTCTTAATTGAGACAAATTATGCACTAAGGATATTGGTACAGGGAGCGCTTGAAGGTTTGGAGACTAGAGGAGAGTCTGATTGTGCGTGGGAGGGCATTCCACAGAGTGGCTGCAGCCCGAATAAAGTCCTGCAATGGTGAATGGGAGCGAATAGTGAGTGTGGATGAGAGACAGATCTTGTGAAGAGTGAAGATGTTGGGTTGGGAGATATTTTAAGATAAGCGAAATGATGTACATTCGTGCAGTTTGGTTAATGGCCTTGTGTGTAAGTATGCAGTAAATCAATACACATCAAGGAAATCACTGTCATTTTTTCTGAACTGGATTTTTGGTGGGTTCCTAAAATTCCTAGGTAATTTCTAGTACTGTGTAAACTGTATATACAATTTATAGTAGCAGGTAGATTATACCATAGTGTATGTAGTTAATCCCTAGATGCTTGTGCCCAAACCAAAATCCTATATCAGTCTGTAAAATAAATATATTCTTCACTTCCAGGTGACGCTGCAGGTTGGTGCGGAGATCCCGGAGTGCCTGACCATGGAACCAGAGAAGGAACAGAATTAAGAACAAAAAATACCATGAAATTTAACTGTGATGTTGGCTACGTACTTAATGGGGCACAAGAACGGACTTGTCTGAGCAATGGGACATGGACAGGAAAGCAACCAGAATGTAAAGGTAAATCCGTAGCCAAAATGCATTTTTAACATAACCTAACGCTTACAGTAAATAGATTGACTCTATACCAGTGGTTCTCAAACTCGGTCCTCAGGACCCCACACAGTGCATGTTTTGCAGTTAACCCAGCAAGTGCACAGGTGTATTCATTATTCACTGACACATTTTAAAAGGTCCACAGGTGGAGCTAATTATTTCACTTGTGATTCTGTGAGGAGACCTGCAAAACATGCACTGTGTGGGGTCCTGAGGACCGAGTTTGAGAACCTGTGCTCTATACTGTGCAACACAATTATGGCAAAGACCACATCACTGTTGTAATCTTTCTGTCTGACTTAATTTATCATTTTCCCATGTCTGTGAGATTATACAAGAGCAATTGTTTCTTTCTAAATATAAGTAGACCCCATGGGGGGGTGGGGTGGGGGGTTTACCATATGTCATTGGAATCGATAAAAGCTATTTCAATTTACCGCAAAAACTGTAAGGGGCCAAATTGCCATTGGATAATTGTGCCATATTCCATGAAAACACCTGTTTTCGGGGGGTAGCCACAAATATTTAGTATCAGACAAATGTATTACTAAGGGGCCACAGCAGACATCCCCCTCCATTCCCAACTACAGCCGTAACCCCCATAGGTTTTTATGGGTTATGTGATGCTGCCATATTTACCAAGCTCCGGAATACGAAACATTGCCAAGCTTGTCCCCAAAAGCTAGCCTATGGTCTATACGATACATAATTAGTCGGCAGAGGGTTCCCCCAAAACCCACCTCGAATGCATGATCAGCAAGACCACACATGATTAACGAGCACCAACGCCACACTGAACAGGGACGGAGTGGTGTAGATTGTTACATGCCACCATAAGTTTCTCATCCTGCAATACGATTGTTGGCGCTAATATCACGCCTAGATTGCATTGCAAAAGCGTTTCATGATAAATGGGCCCCAAAGGCAGCTCACACTAACGCTAACAAATGCAATGATATTTAGAATTTTCAAGTATTACTCTAGACAAATATATTGTATAAATACGTCATTTAATTTACTCTTTATAACACTAGTCTGCCTTTTATACCATTAGACATAGCTGTTTACATCTGTATCAATCAATGAATATGTTTTGCTGTGTGCTTTTTAAATTAAGAACAATCATATGTAGCCTTTGTTGCGATGGACGGCCCATGGGCCAGATACAATTTAACGTTACCTGACAACCTCTGTGGATTCTATTGTGTGATAAAACATTTTCAATGATCCTTCGCTCTGTTAGTAATTAGTGATGACTTACATGTCATTCTCTTCTTTATTTGTGGTTATGACAAAGAGATAAAAGGTAATAGAAAGTTATAGTCACAAGCTGCACCATCAGGAACCGTGAGAACATTTTTTGGCAGTGCCAGAGAACATTCTGTTACTTATATATTATATCCCAGTCTAGCTGCCGGGAGCAGCAAAGTGAGTAGGCATGCACTATTTTGGGAAGGTGCACAGATGGTGCAGAATTTATTGCCAGCAATGATACACCGGAGTCTCTGAGTTACCGGAGTCTCTGAGTTCTCCTGACATAGAGCTTAATTCAGATCTGTTCGCTGCTGTGCGAATTAGCAGGGTGGATGATTATCGATTGACTGCGCATGTGTACGGATCATAGGCCAAACTGCGAAAGAATTCAGCATTTTTTTATCGCTAGGTTTACGCAAGTTGCTTGACAGGGGGGGTCATTCCGAGTTGATCGTAGCTGTGCTAAATTTAGCACAGCTACGATCATCTTCCCTGACATGCGGGGGGACGCCCAGCAAAGGGCCACTCCTGCATTAGCCGTACCGCGCCCCCTAAATGGCGGCTTAACGCCGAAGTCCAGCCTCCTCCTACCCTGCGACCGCCTCTGCCTGTCAATTAGGCAGAGGCGATCGCTACTGAACGATGGCCTTTGGCCATCCGGCATGCACCTTCGCACTGCGGCGCTGGCGCATGCGCAATTCTGACCCGATCGCTGTGCTGCGATAAACTGCAGCGAGCGATTGGGTCGGAATGACCCCCAGGAAGCGGGCATTTGGGGGTGGTAACTGCCCATTTTTTGGAGTGTCAGGAAAAGTGCTGGTGTGCCCAAGCGTTTTGAGGGAGGGTGGGTGACGTCAGCTACGGCCCCGAACAGCCTGTGTGTATCGCACTGTAGGAGTAAGTCCTGGGCTACGCACACATGGCATAGACTGGAAAAACCATTTGATGGTGAGTGAGTTGCGAATGGATTTGCAGCTGACCAGTGGTTGCAAAGCTTTTCGCACGGCGTACACAGACTTGCACTCTGTCTGGGTGCCGACGATCCGTTCGCAAACCTCTGCAAATTCACAGGGGAGCGATCAGGTCTGAATTAAGCCCATAGACCCCTGATTAGCATCCTTATAAACAGCTCGTCCCATTCCATTTAATTGCAATAGAAAACATCCACTGCCGTAGAGTAATAGCGCTGATGTGCTGTAAAGAGGAAAGCACAGGTTTAACCCGTCAGTGGGTTAAGCTGACTTGTGAAGACAGCCATAGAACAATTACCAAGAGGCATTTCTTTAACGTTGTTAAAAGGATTTTGTGGAGTTTGCACAATTTCCTGAGCGATTTTTGAAGGAATACAATCTCGGCCATTGTGTGCGCCGCGTCTTTTCCCGATGTCATTTAGGTTTTGCATTCACTTTATCTTTTATGGGCTGTAGCTCCTCAACAAGATTTTCATCTCCTTTTAAATAAGGTGGCTTATTTGTCAAATCTACCTCTTACATCCTGTCTGCCGAACGGTTCCACCGCTGCTCTTAAGCAGATATTGAAAAAGTCTGGAAATCTGTTATAAATCCTCAGAGAACAAGGCCGGCCTGACTATCCCCTTCATTTCTGTTTCACCTAAGCTGTAATCAACGTAAAGGCAGATTTGTCATTGCGGTTTATGTTGGGCCTTCACAATACCCCAAATTGTTGAATTGGAGTTGAAAATTGATTCGATAACAGATTCCTGCTGCGATGAGATTAAAGTGCAAAAAAAAAAATTACTGTCACTTTTCAAACCACTACATAATATAACAAAAAAGATATAGATCTTTTTGGTTTGGCAAAATGTGCATATATATATATGCCAGATTGCCCCATTTCACTCCTGATGTGCATCTTATTTGCATAAATAAAACAACCGGAAGCAACAATTTTTTTTTTTATAGATTGCAAGACACAACATTTAGAGAAAAAGATGGTATGCTACATTTCTTGAAGCGTCTGAAATGTTCCAGGGGTTTTGCAAAATATGATGTATTTACTGTGTGTATGAGGACACATCTGAGCCTGTGTGGAGTGTCAGTGTTATGCGATTAATGTTAACATTATATGTAAGAAGTTCATGACCTGTATCAAGGATTTCAACACTTATAAGTATTATTTAAGAAGGAACACGTCTGTAAGAACTTACCTATACTGTAGGTGCAATTCTTACTGCAGCCATCTATCTAGTATTGTGGTTATCTTTCTATACATCAACATACCTTCAACACAGGTCCAAGGAAATTTAAATCTTACAAATTTTCCGCACAGTGCATGACTCAGAACTTTGTGCAGGCAAGGATGAGCGAAGGTCTTGTGCGTTTCATTCATACTCTGCATTTACAACTAAAAGTGTACTCTCACATAGGAAGAGCTTAGTGAGGCTGTGTTGACCTAGATGCGGGCCAAGCTAAGTTGCTCTTAAGTATATTTATGTTTGTTTCCTGAATTATCTTATATAGGTAGCATAGGGTGGTGCTTGTGCGCACTGATAATGATGACTAGCTGCAAATCAAGCCGGTGGTGGTGCACTACAAGATGCCTACAACTCTGCTTACAAGACCGTATACTTATTTCCATGCAAGCAATGTGGGAGCAACATACACCCAATGTCCATAAAACTCGTATTGGACAACATCTTATCTGCTCCCTCCAGAAGGAGGCAGACAGGAAATGAATGAAGGTTGGCATGGCAGTGCAGGGGACACTGTCAGACCATCCACTTCACTTGGGAAGAGCCACCTGAGATTCAGGAGTCTCCTGGACATCTTTGGTGAGCAGGCAAGTGTGATCCAGCTACTGTGTACATCAAGCCCAGTTTCTTAAACTCTTTACAACCTCAGCACTGGCGTTTCTATAATGAGTGCAGTGTGTGCGGTGCACACGGGCCCCGGAGGCCAGAGGGGGCACCCACCACACACGCTGCACCCATTTTTAAAATATTCACCCCTCCGAAGTCCAGCGTTGGCATCCGCATCGCTGTTAAAACACCGTGAAAATGGCCCGTGCGCAGTAGAAAACTTTCAAGAAAAATGGCCGCCGTACCATTTTCCCAGAGATGTGCGCACGTGCAGTAGAGTCTGAGCCCTCTAGTTCTAAGACTCTCAGCACTGCCGGCAGAGAGGAGGGGGCCCGAACGGAGGAGGCTGAACACGGGCCTCCCTCTCTCTTAAAGCGCCCCTGGTGCTCAGTTTCATTTTTACACAAGTGGGTCTACTTTTAAGTGCCAACTTTCTAGTCCTTGGAATCTGCTCGTAGCTTTGCGTGTTGTGGATAAACATTCATGTGTCATTCTGGAAAGAACTATAACTTGCTAAACGTATACAATGAGCCTTGAACCCTGTGCAGTCAGAGGACAGTCCCTTTACGGGTAGAAACAGGGCACTCCCTCCCCCAACCCCTTTTAAATGATCCATATCCATCCATTTGTGTAAATGATCCTGTCCAACAATATAAAAACTTATATTACACATATGGTTAACTCATGTGCCCAATCTGGATTCAGCGAACCTTTGCGCCCCTGAAACTCCAGTCATTTGTACCCACACATGCAAATTGCAAGCATACGCTCCCGATTAAGTCCACGGACTGTCCACAGCATCCATAAGACAAAGAATCAAACACATTTTGAAGAGTTTCCTCTCCCTTGATATTGTCAAGTAATTTATTATAATCTTAACCCGCTGTTACATGGTCACTGTCTACCCCATCTGTGTCACCCCTGTCTGTCTGCCCCTCCCCTTTAGAATGTAAGCTCTCACGAGCAGGGTCATCTCCCCTCATATGCATTTCCCTCTCTTAGACTATTTTCTACTCCATGCTCCTACAGCGGCTCCTAACCCTCGGTTTCTGCCACCCTGATGCTTATCTCAGTGTCCTGTCCCCTGATGCAGGAATGTTTACATACCATGCACTTGTCTTGCATTGTCTTGTACTGTAAGTCGTTGTTTTCTTGTTTCGCTCAGTTGTTTGCATAATTTGTTATGCGCTGCGGAACCCGTGTGGCTCCATATAAATAATGGATAATAGTAATTTGACCAATTTGGCTCTCTTCTCATTTTCCTCCCCTCAATGTGAGTGTGTCCACTCCAGATACTTATTGCAAAGTGACAATCCAGGCTAAATATGGGACTAAGGGGAAGAGTGTTAAAGTAGAGAGAGATAAAGTACCAACCAATCAGCTCCTAACTGCCATGTTACAGGCAGGGGAGTAGGGAGGGCTTTTCTGGCGGAGCGCAAGTTCCAGGCACCAAAACCGTCAGAGGGCGCTGGTGGGAGCAGAGCAGCGGGTCCCGGCAGCTGCGGGGAGCAGAGGTGCGAAGCGGCGGGACCCAGGGCAGCGGGGAGCGGAGAGTCCTAGAGCTGCGAGAAGAGATTTCTGGAGCTGCAGGGAGTGTGAGACACACACCCTCTCACTCTCTCCTGGGTACCTAGCAAAATGTGTAAGTAAGGGCTACCTGGCGCAATGTGTATATGCATGTACCTGCCGCAATGTGTATATGGGGCAACCTGCCGCAATGTGTATATGGGGCTACTTGCTGCAATGTGTATATGGGGCTACCTGCCATAATGTGTATATGGGTCTACCTGATGCAATGTGTATATGGGGCTACCTGCCACAATGTGTATATAGGGCTACTTGCTGCAATGTGTATATGGGGCTACCTGCCATAATGTGTATATGGGTCTACCTGATGCAATGTGTATATGGGGCTACCTGGCGCAATGCATATATGGGTCTACCTGGTGCAATGTGTATATGGGGTTACCTGCCATAATGTGTATATGGGTCTACCTGATGCAATGTGTATATGGGGCTACCTGGCGCAATGCATATATGGGTCTACCTGGTGCAATGTGTATATGGGGCTACCTGCCATAATGTGTATATGGGTCTACCTGATGCAATGTGAATATGGGGCTACCTGCCATAATGTGTTTATGGGTCTACCTGGTGCAATGTGTATATGGGGCTACCTGCCATAATGTGTATATGGGGCTACCTGGCGCAATGCATATATGGGTCTACCTGGTGCAATGTGTATATGGGGTTACCTGCCATAATGTGTATATGGGTCTACCTATTGCAATGTGTATATGGGGCTACCTGCCATAATGTGTATATGGGTCTACCTGGTGCAATGTGTATATGGGGTTACCTGGCGCAATGTGTATATGGGGCTACCTGGCGCAATGTGTATATGGGGCTACCTGGCGCAATGTGTATATGTGGCTACCTGACGCAATGTGTATATGGGGCTACCTGATGCAATGTGTATATGGGACTAGCTGACACAATGTGTATATGGGGCTAGCTGACACAATGTGTATATGGGGCTACCTGGCGCAATGTGTATATGGGGCTACCTGACGCAATGTGTATATGGGGCTACCTGCCGCAATGTGTATATGGGGCTACCCGGCGCAATGTGTATATGGGTATGTGTTTGAGTATATATGGGGGGGGAGGCGGGCGCCATGACATAAGCTTGCTCCAGGTGCCATGGCTACATGCTACACCTCTGGTTACAGGCTGTTTTTTAAAAATAAGGTTTTGTCCTCCAACCCCACGGAAAAATTTCAAGGTGAGCTAAAGATTATGCTAGATGAGGCGTTGGACAGGGGAGCAATATCC
The DNA here is from genome assembly GCF_028390025.1 of Pseudophryne corroboree. Taxonomy (NCBI): domain Eukaryota; kingdom Metazoa; phylum Chordata; class Amphibia; order Anura; family Myobatrachidae; genus Pseudophryne; species Pseudophryne corroboree. The sequence goes on from NC_086448.1 coordinate 813,574,909, forward strand.
AGGGACACCTGGCAATTTTTGTTTACACCTTATCCTATCACTCCAGTTTATTATCATTTGCCCAAATTGCACAAGTCACTCACTTCACCCCCGGGGCGTCCAATAATTTCGGGTATAGGATCAATTACTTCTAATTTGTCGCACTTTGTGGATGCTCACCTCCAGGGTTACGTAGTACAATTAAAATCATACATTAAGGACACCACGCAATTTCTAAATATGGTAAAGACAATCAGGTGGAAAAACACATACCACTTCCTAACATGTGATGTAGAATCTCTCTACTCTAATATACCACATGAGAAAGGACTACAAGTCATAACCGATATTCTGAAAAAAGATGAATCGGTTGATGACAATTTGAAGGCCCTGGTGGTGACATCCATAAAATTTATATTGGAGCACAATTATTTTACGTTTAATCACAAATATTATTTACAGACACGGGGGACTGCCATGGGGACCAGGTTCGCCCCGAGTTATGCCAACCTCTATATGGGGGCCCTCGAGGAGGAGCTAATTTGGGGGGCGGACCTCGGGGGGAGCCTGGTCCTCTATGGAAGATATATAGATGATTTATTTTTTATTTGGGACGGGGATTCCAATTCTGTAACATCATTTTTATCACATCTGAACACTAACACATATGGATTAAAATTTACTCATATTTGCGATCCCCACTCTATCACATTCCTGGATATTGCTTTACTGTCCGATGGTGAGAATATCCATACAGAGACTCACTTTAAACCGGTCGATACTAATAATTTTTTGAAATACAGCAGCAGCCACCTTAAGGCCTGGCGAGATAACATCCCAAAGAGCCAATTCCTAAGAGTGAAAAGAAATTGCTCAAGAGAATATAGATACCGAGAACAGGTAATAAAAGTACATTCCTCTTTTGAACAGCAGGGTTACCCAGACCATATCCTCCAGAAAGCATTAAAAGATGTGGAAAAACAAGATAGGAATAACCTCTTGACTAAAAAATCCCTTAAAAAGCAACAACAACAAAATATATACAAGGGAGACATCTCTAAAGAAAAATGCATATTTGTAACACAGTATAATACACATGCCACTAAGATCAAACAAATAATAAAGAAAAATACCCCACTTTTACTGATAGATCCTCTGTTGGAACCCGTAATAGGCAAAAATATCAAAACTGTTTATAAAAAATCGGAGACATTACAGGTAAAATTAGCACCAAGTATGTTTAATCCTGATAAAAGGAAGAAAAAACCACAGAGGAACAGTAAGGTGTTGGAGTTATCAAATACCAATCCTTTAGATGAATTGCGTGAGAGACCCAGGGGATTCTTCAGGTGCGCCAGGTCCAGGTGTCTTACTTGCTCGAACGTCAATTCGTGCAGTAAGACATTTGGATCAAGGGTGACAGGAGAATCCTTTGAGATAGAGGGTTTCCTGAATTGTGAGTCCACTTATGTAGTCTATCTTGTTGAGTGTGGTTGTGGGTATCAATATGTAGGACGCACCATCAGAAAACTGAAGGTGCGGTTTCTCGAACATAGACGGAATATTATAAATAAAAGTAACACACATAGCGTATCCAGACATACGAATCAGTGTGAACAGGGAAAGATCTCCAATATTCGTTTAAAAGCTCTTGAACAGGTTGAGCTAACAGAAAGGGGAGGCGATAGATTCAACGCTTTATGTAGAAGGGAAGCCTATTGGATCTTTCGTTTGAAGACTCTAGAACCCCAGGGCCTAAATGAAAATATAGAACTTAATAACATCTAATAAGAAAGTATAACAAATTGCCCCTGGTTATACCCTTCATGGGAGATGTATCCCTTAGAATTCCGTGAGTGTAGACATTGGGTCAACAATTCCCATAGTATAAATATCCATTCACAACACAGTTCTTGTAGTGTATACCCAAAACACTGGTTGTTCTATGTTGATCCTATATGCAAAATATAATAATATTTATCATATATGATGCCATTTCTTGGCTAAGTGCTCCCTGACACATCATACGCTCGTAGCGTATTATCGCCCAGTCGTACAAAACCTCTTTGCCTCAGTGCGAGACAAAGAGGTTTTCTGACTATAAACGTCTTTTTTTGTGTATTTACATCCAAAAATGTATACATTATATATCTCCTCTTCTCTCTCACATATATATTTTACTTTCTCAGAAGAATTCTACATTAGAAATATTTGTATATTTCATTTATTTATTACTTTTGATCATATTTTTGTGTGTTTCCATACAAAAATGCATATTATATGTTCTCTCTTTTTTTCTCTGTGTATGGGGTTATGCCTCAGGAACTAAATTAGCTCAGGAGATATATATCCCATTAACTAATTGGGTCCTAATACCATCTCTTTTTAATACTAATCAGTGTTTTTTAAAAACAACGTTTTTTTTTTATCTGATTAATTAAGTATATGCATATACATAAGCAAAGGTTATTTGCATGCTACAACACCTCATAGTGGTCATGAGGGATAATATTTATGTTTATTTTTATATTTATTCTGTCTTTTTAAAAAATAAGGAAATATATTTGCATTTTTATCTATACATAATAGTGGTATAAATGATTAGAAACAGCTGGTCTAATCAGGGTATCCCTGAGAAGGACGATACAGATGCCATCAGTAATGATCACTAATTTTGTGACCAATGAGAAACATCCCTGAGGGGGATAAATAGAGATTGTACCCTGAGATCCTTAAACCTCTGAAGAAACCGCCACCCACAAAAGGCGGAGAAACGCGTCAGGTGACCTAACGACGTCAAGTGGAACGCAGGTGGAACGCATCGCAAGCCGGAAGCCCTGTGCAACCCGGAAGCCGCGACGCGCGGCCAAGCGCTCCCTGAGACACCACACGCTTGCAGCGTGTTACCGCATAGCCGGACAATACCTCATTGCCTCAGTGTGACTAAACCCAGCCGTGGACACGGGAACCGCCGCAGAGTGGAGGGTAAGCATTGCCCATATAAGTGCCACGACGGGTGACTAATTGATTATACAATCTACCAACATCACACTTCCTAACAGTGCAAATTGGCACTATAATATCATTTGAGGAAAGCTGTTTCATCTAAATGGACTGTGTCGTTAATATATACTCAGAGACAATCTTGATTCCTGTTTAACCAACTAATCACTAACATCACTATTATAGATCCCCTGGAGGGATTAAACAGTTGCTAACGACTAAGACTGTATTTAAGGACTTTAAAATTGTTCTAACTAACCGGTTAATTATATAGGCATGCATGCTCAATAATAATTATATAAGTCCAATTGGCTCTAGCGGGGATATATGCATAAATCTATCTTACGATTTCCACTATGATGTTTTTTAATTTGTGCATGTTCATTTAGTCTGTTTTATATTAATAATAATATTTTTTATTTACCAAACCAGCAGCCTAATTAACCATTTTTCTAATATATGTGCGCTCACACGTATGAAATTGTTGTTTAGGTACAGAGTCCCTTTGTTTAGGAGGACTTCCAGATCCTCCCTGTGTGAGCTGCAATTAATCATTGTAATTAAGAGTATAACAAATCTAGCGCCCATTGTATATTACCTCTGTTTTTTAAAAATGACCGTTAAGAGCTGCTTGATTATTAGTTAATCCCGCTCTACTTTATCTCTCTCCATGGCTTTGGTACATCTGCCCTTAAATCTACATTATGTCTGACAACTGTTCAGGTAATATCACTTTTCATTTAGAATCTTGTAATGTACCAAACTGGATGATTTGTAGCAAAACCATTCAATATTAAACAACACTTCTGGACCATTTTATTGTTTCATGGTTCACAAATCCTCTAAGCGTAATTGAAGGCAAATTAATTTGGTCACTGCCTGTAGAATGCTCTATGGCCGTTGATTTATGTGCTATCATCAATCAAATTAAAGGTGCTTCTCTGTTACAAGGAAAATAGATGGAAGTGTGAAGGATTTTTTTGGAAATAGAAATAAAAAAAGTGTTTATGGCTCAGGCTTCATTAGTAGATTTTATCAAGCGATGTTGTGCAATAAACCACAATGGTTCCCCATACCACCGTGCTACACATGCGTCCATGATATAAAGTTGCAGTATGCACTAATGTGTGTGTTTTGGTTAGAGTTTTGTGCCGGCCCATATTTGCTGATTTTGGTACTAAGGGGGTAATTCTGAGTTGATCGCTGCAGGAACTTTGTTAGCAGTTGGGCAAAACCATGTGCACTGCAGGGGAGGCAGATATAACATGTGCAGACAGAAATAGATTTGGGTGTGGTGAGTTCAATTTGCAATCTAAATTGCAGTGTAAAAATAAAGCAGACAGTATTTACCCTGCACAGAAACATAATAACCCACCCAAATCTAACTCTTTCTGCACATGTTATAACTGCCCCCCCCCCCCTGCAGTGCACATGGTTTTGCCCAACTGCTAAAAAAATTCCTGCTGCGATCAACTTGGAATTACCCCCTAAATTAATTAATCGTCAGGTTTTGGTTTTTGATCTGTTTTGTTTTTATTTTGTTTTTTTTAAATTGCTAAAATCATGTAATTTGGGCCTGTGTTTCTTCCTACAGTATTATGAACCTCAATACTATTCATTTCCAATCATTGCCAGTCAATTTGGATAGTTGAGGGCCAATAAAATTCCTTAAACATAACATGGCAGAGGGTACGGACATGCTTATAGGGCACAGGGGGAAAAGGGGCACTCAGAGGGAACAAGGTTATGGGGATGGGGGTCGGAGATCAGGGTGGAGGTCGAAGATCAGGGGACACAGGGTCGGGGGGCATGCCAAAGGGAGCACACTGCAGGGCCAGATTAACAATGGGGCGGATGGAGCTCCAGCTCCAGGCCTCCACATAAAAATAGGCCCATCATCATGGCAGCATGATGATCACTAGCCACCAACTGACCACATGGTTGGCCAATAAGTCAAAACTATTAAGATTTAATTTTTATCTTTTTCACAAAATGATGCAATTTTTTCATATTTTTACATACTTATGGAGACATTGGCGCTAATAGTGTAGGTAGTGTACACGCCCAAATGGCTCTGGCCACACCCACACAGCATTAATCACTCCTCCCCCATTTCTCACAATAGGTCCTTGAATATTTTCAGCTCCAGGCCCATGTGGCCCTTAATCCAGCCCTGGAGCACAGGATGGGAGAGGGAAGCTTATGGTGACACAGGGTAAGGGGAATGCTCAGAGGGCACAGAATGGGGGATGGGAACTCAGGGTGGTGGAGACAGAACCCCCAAATACCAGGCATTTGAGGGACTCCTCGGGCAGACCAGCCCCCTATGTCCGACAGACGGGAGCCCCCACTGGTTGAGGCCCTCTGGCAGATGACAGATCCACACCATCTTCTGTCAGCTCGCCCACATGCTCTCACCTCAGGGCAGACACACATCCTGACAGGCTCCAGAGCAGAGCAGATCACCTGGCGTTCCCTCCATTACCCCCATGGTGCGGCATTGATGTTGACATCAGTGGGCGGGGGGGCAGTGACAGGTCCCAGTAATGCGCTTCTGTGTCAGATCCAATCAGCAGCCTGTTAATATGAATAACAGGCTGCTGGTTGGCTGAGAAATAGCAATTGTCAGCCAACCAGTGGCCTGTTGCCATGGTAGCTGCTGTTGATTGGATTCAACACAACTTTGCGGACCAAAACACGGAGATCTGACGCTGGGATCTCTGTGTTTTGCCTCATTTTCAGATCCAAGCACAGCGGGAAGATCTGAGCCGAGACTCAGATCTAAATTTGGAACCCCTAAATTCTGGTGAGTTCGTTCCAGGAAACCAAACCCTCTCATCACTAGTTTTTGTGTGTGTTTTTTTGCGTCTGTCTTTTGTGTGTTTCTTCATGTGTGTTGCATGGATACTTTGATTGCTCTGTGTCTCAATTACCTCATTGTCCTGTATTTACCACCCCAAATATTTAGTCCGTATTCATACCTCCCAACATTGGGAGACAGGGTAGAGGTACTCCCTTGCGCGGTGAAACCTCATTGTGGCAGAGAGTGGCGTGGCCTACAGAAAAGTGCTGTGTCTTTGCGGGAGTGCCGTGGTCATGGCCAAAAGTGAGTGTGGTCTACAGAAAAGTGGTGTAGCTTCACGGGAGTGCCGCAATCGCGAGCCACGGACGCATTTTCCATAGAGCGTGGTCAGCGCTGCGCTCCCCCTGTCAGCTGTGCATGCGCACTTGTCACAGCTTCCTGGCAGGCAGCTGACAGGGGGAGCGCAGCGCTGACCAAGCTCTATGGAGAGCGGAGGAATCAGTGGCCATGGCGGTGATGATGAGGATGGCAGAGAGGAGAATGAAGATGGGTAGCATGGGGGAGCAACGGCTAGTGCCGGGCAGCGGAGCGGTGACCAGTAGCCACGAAGATAATACATAGAGCGCTGAGAAAAGCCAAATAACATGGCGGGGGAGGTTAGTACATCCCGCCCAAAGAGCGCTGAGAAAAGCCAAATAACGCAGCGGGGGAGGTTAGTACATCCTGCCCACAGGTGAAGGGAGGAGAGCGCAGCTCCTCTCCTGCCCCTCAAGTCTCTTTGATGCCCGGTCTCACTCTCCAGCGGCGAGGGTGGGGTCAATCTGAATAAGGCACCGGTTTGCTAGCCAATCAGAGCTCGTGGACTGGCAGCCGCAGCTCCTGATTGGCTGCTGGTCTGTGAGCTCTGATTGACTAACGAACCGGCACCTCATTTCAGATTGACCCCGCCGCTGCTGCCGCTGGAGAGTGAGACTGGGCATCAAAGAGAATTGAGGGGCAGGAGATGCGCTGCACTCTCCTCCCCTCACACAGAAGAAACAGGGCCAACTTTAAGGGGTTGGGGGGCAATGAGCGCACAGTGGGGCAATGTATATCTGGCACAGGGGGGCATTGTATATCTGGCACAGTGGGGCATTGTATATCTGGTACAGGGGGCAATGTATATCTGGCACTGTGGGGGCAATGTATATCTGGCACAGGGGGGCATTATATATCTGGCACTGTGGGAGCATTGTATATCTGGCACATGGGGGCATTGTATATCTGGCACTGTGGGAGCATTGTATATCTAGCACATGGGGGCATTGTATAGCTGGCACTGTGGAGACATTGTACAGTATATCTAGCACTGTGGGGGCAATGTATATCTGGCACTGTGGGGCAACATGTATCTGGCACTATTGGGGTCCTATGTGTATTTGGCCCACCCATATGTGTATCACGCCCCCATTTTCATTGGCCACGCCCCATGCGCCTTCGGCGTGTGCACACAGTACCTATAAGACATTTTTTCTACTTGCACCACTGGTTATATCTGCCCCACCTGCAGTGCACATGGTTTTGCCCATTAGAGAAAGATTTTGCTTTTGCAATCCATGCTGAATAGGGCCCCTAGTCAGTAAGATTGAGGGGTACAGTTTATTGTTGTGTTGTCAGCAGTAACAGAGATTTCTGTTCAGTAGCTATTATTGGTCAGTAAAACCTTGTGCTCTATTTACTAAGCCTTGGAGAGATATAAAGCCCCAGCCAATCAGCTCCTAACTGCCATGTTACAGGCTGCGTTTGAAAAATGACAGGAGCTGATTGGATAGTACTTTATCTCTCTCCACTTTATCTCTTTCCAAGGCTTAGTAAATGGACTCGGCTTGGAGAGTGATAAAGTGGGGAGAGATAAAGTACCAACCAATCAGCTCCTGCCATTTTTCAAACACATCCTGTAACATCACAGATGCTGATCGGTTAGTACTTTATCGCTCTCCACGTTATCTTGTTTGATAAAGCTCTCTATAAGCCTGGGATGGCGAGATGGCATAAAAGATGAAATGGCAGAATGATAGTAATACGTGCCAACATGGATCGTGAGGGATCTGGAGAGAAAGAATAGGTTGATTTGGGTATGGTCCACATACAGATGATACTGAAATCCAAAATAGCTGATTAGTTTTTCAAGAGACATGGAGGTAAATGTACTAAGACTTGGAGAGAGATAAAGTACCAGCCAAGCAGCTCCTAACTGCCATGTTACGGCCTGCGTTTGAAAAATGACTGTTGGGAGCTGATTAGATGGTACTTTATCTTTCTCCACATTATCACTCGCCAAGGTTTGGTACATCTACCCTACTGTGTAGATTGAGAAAAGCAGAGGACTGAGCTTTATGGTCCTCAAATGATGGAGGAAGCAGAGAGGAGGTGGATACAGAGATGCAAACACTGAAAGAGTGGGATGATAACCTGGATATAGCAAGTCTGGAATGTAGTTTTTGCATGAGGGGAGAGTGCTCACAGTGCCACATGTAGCAGAGAGATCCAAGAGAATAAATAGTGAGTAATGGCCTTCAGACTAGCAGTGATCAGATCATTCACCACCTTAGTCAGTCCTGTTGCTGTGGTGTACTGGGAACGACAGCAGGACTGATGGGGGTACAGTAAGTTATGTGAGGTGAGAAAGTACATGTTGTGATTGTAGGCCATAGGTGTTACTACCATGGGTGCAATGTGTGTGGTGCACATGGGAAGGGCCGGCTCCAGGCTCCCCCCTCAATGCACTCCTTGGAAAGTGGGCGTGGTTACAATTTTATATGACCACAAACTATAGCTATATAATCACACACCCGTTTAGACACGCACACACACAATTAGCTGCCTTACACACAATGCCCACAGTAGTGCTCCTAACAACGTAATGGCCCAAATGTATTAAGCCTTAACAAGAGATAAAGTTGAGATGCATAATGAGTGATAAAGAACAGTCCAACTAGCGCCTAACTGCCAGTTTTAAAACACAGCCTGAAACATGGCAGTTAGGAAACTGATTGGTTGGTCATTTATCTCTCCTCTCAGATTTATCACTTGTTAAGGCTTAATACGTTTGATACAATGTCCCCAGTATAGTGTCAGATACACATAACATTAAAGTATAGTGTCAGATACACATAACATTCCAGTATAGTGTCAGATACACATAACATTCCAGTATAGTGCCAGATACACATAACATTCAAGTATAGTGTCAGATACACATAACATTTCAGTATAGTGTCAGATACACATAACGTTCCAGTATAGTGCCAGATACACATAACATTCTAGTATAGTGTCAGATACACATAAAGTTCCAGTATAGTGTCAGATACACATAACATTCCAGTATAGTGTCTGATACACATAACGTTCCAGTATAGTGCCAGATACACATAACATTCCAGTATAGTGTCAGATACACATAACAATCCAGTATAGTGTCAGATACATATAACATTCCAGTATAGTGTCAGATACACATAACTTTCCAGTATAGTGTCAGATACACATAACAATACAGTATAGTGTCAGATAAACATAACGTTCCAGTATAGTGTCAGATACACATAACATTCCAGTATCATGCCAGTTACACATAACATTCCCAGTAGAGTGCCAGCTACACATATGCCCTGAGTATAGTGCCAGCTACACATATGCCCCAATATAGTGCCAGTTACACATATGCCCTGATTATAGTGCCAGATACACATATGCCCCAGTATAGTCCCAGATACACATATGCCCCCCACAGTGCCAGATACACATATGCTCCCCACAGGGCCAGATACACATATGCTCCCCACAGTGCCATATACACATATGCCCCAAGTATAGTGCCAGATAACTATATGCCCCCAGTATAGTGTCAGATACACATATGCCCCCCACGGTGCCAGATACACATATGCCCCCAGTATAGTGCCAGATTAACATAAGCCCCAGTATAGTGCCAGATACACATATGCCCCCCACAGTGCCAGATACATATATGCCCCCAGTATAGTGCCAGATACACATATGCCCCCAGTATAGTGCCAGATACACATGTACCCAAAGTATAGGTGCCAGATTAACATATGCCACCAGCATAGTACCAGATACATGTATGCCTCCACAGTGCCAGATACACATACATCTATTATCATTATATCAGGGGAGGGGGGGCACATTCAGCACTACACTGCTTTCTCCATAAGTCATTGGCGGGGGCGGCAGATACTAAATCAATAATAATACTCACACACTGGGTGATGGGGGGCCACTCAGCTCCCCAGTAGTCACCGCCGGCATCTGGCATCCACGACCGCTCCTCTTCCGGCCGCACACCACAATGACAGCACAACCGCACCTGTGTGAAGTAGGTTATCACATTGTGCACGGGCAGTGATGGCACCAGCATCTGATGGCAGGCGTGGTGCCACACAATGCACTCACTATAATCCCTGGCCCGCCCACAACACTCCCCCATCATCGGGCAGACAGGTGCCATCAGGCAGGGCCCGGTTCCAATATGGCGTGGATAAATAGTGATGCTCATTAAGGGTGGCACCCCGCGCTCCCGTACATGTCGACCGTGCCTGGAGCTGGCCCCTGGCTTACCAACATTTCTCTAACATAGGAGAGTACAATTTGCCACTCCATCTCTTACAACTTTGAAGTCACAGTAAATGCAGGGGGGTTTTCCAGTTGCCCAGAAGCCTCCTTCCAGTACATTACACAACATATTAAACATTACACCTTGATGAATGTTCTTCTTTAAAAAAAAAAAATAACTTAGTTATAGGAAGATTCAGTACACATGAAATTTTTATCTTGTTTTAATAATGAAATTATTTTGGCACTATAAGTTCTGCATTATTAACGTAAGTCTCCTTTGCCAATATAAGTTCTACATTAATAACCTAAGTTTCAGGAAACTGTTCTGAAAAAATGTTCTAAGGTGTCGAGGTGACACCGAGACAACCATCCGATTCCATCATTGTATAGTCCTGGTACGTCCTTTCTCAGGGTAATTGTTCCTGGAGAAAACACTAATAAAATAAGTGAAGGGAAATGTATTATGGATGCTTATTTACCTGCTGCGCTATTAAGATGCCAATAACAGGAGAGAGTTAGATATCTCAGTAATAACAGCGGTACTGTATGCAGTGACTGGTTGGCATCTGCATCAGAGATCCAGGAAACCTTGTCACAACATATTCAATAATTAAGTACACATTCTCCATGTAGACACATACTCAACATCCATTATTACAAAGCATCAGACGCGTCAATATCCCTGCTGATTACATATTGCCATGGGCTACACAGTGGCTCAACTAAAAAAAAGGACCTTTTTTGGAACAATTACAGCTGTAGATGAAGATTTAATTTCCCAATTGTAAGGTGTAACGGAATATGCTAGCGCTATATTAGTCAATGTTGATAAAACAAAAAATAATAACTTATGGGGTGATTTAGAGATGGACGCAGTGGGGATACGAATGCAGTTGGGTGATGCGCCTGGGTTGCGCCTCCCATGTGTCCTGATTGGCTGTAAGAAGAGACATAATAGAGATAGTATCCGCATCATAGATCGATGGTGTCTAGTTAGACATTCAATATTGTAGGTTGACACCATACGGTCGACATGCCTAAGGTCGACAGGTACAAAAGATCAACAGGTACAAAAGTTTGACAGGATCAAAAGGTTGACGTGACATACAAACGATCAACACTTTTTTGTTTGTTTTTTACATGTGTTTTACCAACATTTGCTTGGTTTACTCTACACGGTGGACTACCGTGGAGGGATGCAGTTACAATCCCAATGGTTGGGATCCCGGCTCACGAGATACCAGCGCCGGAATTCCGACAAATGGCAGAATGCCGATGCAGGAATCCCAAAAGGGTCCAGGACACTGACGCCAGTACCCCAACTGTTGAGACAAGTACTATGCCGTGGATGGGGGTGGTTAGATTTAGGCAAGCCCCGGAGTATGTAGGTTTGAGGGGGAGGGTTAGGTTTGGGCTGCGGGGAGGGGTTGGTTAGGATCATGGCACCACTAGGTGGGGGGGTTAGTGTTAGGTTTAGGGTTCGGGGAGGGGGGTTAGGTTTAGGCTTCATCCACCCGGGAAGGGGGGGGGGGGTTCAGGTTAGACTACGAGGGGAAGGTTATGGTTAGGCACCTAAAAGGTAGGGTTAGGGGTAGGAAGAGGGTTAGACTACTTACCGGCCATTGTCAGGATTTTGACTGTTGTGATGCCGCTGTTGGTCTCCTGATCACTGGCAGCCAGACAGACAGCATTTCATGCCCAACCCCGGTTGGAAATAGTAACCTGTGGCGAGCACAGCGGTATTGGAGCAACTAAACTTGCCTGAAGCATGGCAAGTAAAGCGAGCCCAAAAGGGTCTACGTTTGTACCGATGGTTGTCACAGTACATGAAATATAGAAGATATGGCAAAAAAAAGTCGACCGTTTTTGTGTCAATTCTATGACCAAATGGTATCAACCTATTGACATGGTATCGACCTATTGACTGTCTGTGAAGACAGTGTAGATCTTCTATAGCACACCCAGTGCAGATTCAGATGCAGAGTCTTGGAGTTATAGTGGGTGTTCCTGGGAAGTAACGGGCGAGAGAGACGTGGGCGCGTTGTGGCTGTGTCGCTGGAAGCGGTTGCATACAGAGAAGCAGAACCGCTCATATAGGAAGCCACAGGACTGGGGCAAGTTTTGATGGTAGGGCAACTGAAGTTGTGCCAATGGTGCATCTAAAGACAGATGCTGCCAGTGGGCATTTCAGTCCTTAGACAACTGCACGTGCCATTAGCATAAAGATGTAGCAGCTACCGTGGTAAAAAAAGGTGCCCGCAGCTGCATCAACTGTACATCCACCACAGAATTATCTACTTAATGTTTAGAAGTTGACTGCTATTATGGACTGTTTGCCCCATTTAGGGCTAGGTTCCGAGTTGCATGCAGAAGCAGTCGCTTTTTGCTGCCATTACATCTACATCTACACCCATGTGTATGGAAGGACTGAGATGCAATTATAGATGCTGCTTTACAGTCTAGTGCATGAAGATGCTAACATCGGTGGCACCATTGAAACTTGTACTGGTGCACATTGAAGTCAATGGGGAAGCTCTTATTGGCTGAAAGCCGTGATTGACGGTGCTTTCAGCCAATCAGCGGTCACCCCATTTTATTTCAATGGGATTGTTGCCTGAATCCAAAACCCGCGACATATGTGGGAGGAAGACGTTTTGCCTCGAACTTTATATACGTTTTAGTTATTATGTAGCATCTACTACAAGCCAAGGCATACCCAATATTATAGTGTGTGGAGATCAAAAGAACCTGTAGCCAATCAGATCATTGGAATGTGTACACCTGCACAGAGTATTATAAGAGAGGGTGTGCTGACTTTCCATCAGTCTGTGCCCAATCTGCATTAGCCATTGTGTAAGTCAGGTCTGGGTCGCATGTGACATTGACAATGTATTACTCTATGTTGTGGGAGGAATGGAGCTAGTCCTAATGCCACAGTCTTAGTGAAAGGATCCGGTTCCTCCAACAGCACAAAGGCGTGATATGAGTTTCCTGTCAAATTGATGCAGAAAGAGTATGACTTCGAAGGCACCCTTCTCTATTTCTCTCTCTCTCATCTCACATCTTTGGACATAGACACTTAGATGCCGTAGATTTTCGGCGTTACCTTAGGGTGACTCAGATGTCCGATAGACTTGCCATTGTTTCTGATGATAAATCTAATCCTACATCTTTGTAGAAGGCACAGGTGGGCATCTCCTTTCAAAAGATGACTCCTGCATCATTTACATACCTTCTCAGATTAAATATTCTCTGTAAAGCACTACATAATATGTAGGAATTATATAATGCTATATAATAAATTATCCAGTTACTGTACAGCATTGCTCCTCACAACTGAAATTTAGTAGGAAAAATGAAACCAAAACAGTGAAATGCTCATATAATAATCATTTATAGATATACTGTATAAAAGGATAACTCTGCTCCCCACCTCTATAGGGGGGGGATTCAAGTGTTCTGCATGCCGGTGGGCACTAGACGGTGACTGATGGAGCAAAAATGAGCAAAAAGTGACCCATTTGACCACTCATGTGGGACTGTTTGCTTCTTGACCATCATTTTGGTCTGGTTTAGCTGCTTTATGTGGCTAAACCTGATCGTTCTGGGCTTGACAATGCTCCGTCATTTTGATTGGTTTGTAACTAATTGTAAATGATTGTGTTAAATATCACATTAATGTGGATCAACACCTACACAAAAGGCAGCAATATTTTGGGTTGTAAAAGTATTCAAACCACTGGAATGGAATACATGCAATATCCCGTCTGATAGGATGCTGGCGATCATATGATCGACACCGGCATCCCAATGCAGAGAATCCCGACAGAAGTCAGGTAAGTATGCTTACCTCTACCCCAAACCCTAACCCCCACCCCCTTTCCGTAGCCTAACCTTAATCCCCCTCCCTAACCCCCCCGCAGCCTAACCCTCCCCGGTGGAGCCTAAACCTCCCCGGTGGAGCCTAAACCTAACGCCCCTTTCCCACAGCCTAAACCTAACCAACCCTTCCCCAGAGCCTAACCCTAACACTCCACTGGATGTACCTAACCCTAACTTCCCCTCCCAGCAGCCCAAAATAAACTCTACCTTCCCTGCAACCTACCCTACACCCATGGTATACCAAGGTGGAGTCAGAGGTCGTTTAGGTTTCCACCATTCAGGATCTTGGCACCAACATTTCTATCCATATTGAGTTGCCGACCGGAGGGATACCCCTTTAAATTATATAGGGTTGATACATAGAAAATATTTAAGTAAACATAAGGATATTTGTAGCAAATAATTTGGGAAATTATAGGATAATTTACATTGCTATGTAGCAAGCAAGATGATTAAAGGGGGTTGTAATTGGTGATCCATGTTTTAAAGGGACTCATTGGTTAAACCTGTTCCGTGCCTTAGATACAGTAGCTGTACATAATTGGCAGGGTCCAGTCATATACTCCATTTATGGCATTGTATGGTCCATTCTATCATCCAGAATGACAGGCAAAGGCCGCTGCATATGTATAAGGTGACATTTATCAAATATTTAACAATTCATTTTGCAGCTGTACAGTGTGGGAATCCCGGAACAACTGCAAATGGAAAAGTGTTTCGTATCGATGGGACAACATTTTCCAGCTCAGTAACATATTCTTGTGTGGAAGGCTACATTCTTTCTGGCTATAATATCAGGCAATGCACAGCTAATGGAACGTGGTCAGGAGCATTGCCCAATTGCACAAGTAAGTCAGTAGACTTTTTTTTTTTTTTAGGGGGGGGGGGGGGGACTCAGTCACTAGAAATATGCTGCTTGGCATCACTAAAATGCTCCGCTGCATATATATATATATTCACCAGGTATAGTATTGTTGTCTCTCCCGTGCACCTCTGTGGGGTTTGAGGGAAAATTTACGATTTTATTGGACATGATCTGCCGTACAAAAATGGTGCATTGAGTCCATGTTACTAAATGGGGGTTTAGTATGAAACACCTACAATCAAAATCCTGACAATCAAAATACCGACAACATTAAACCGACATTCAAAATCCCGACACGGTCAAAATCCCGGCATGGTCAAAATACCGACAAGGTCAAAATACCGACATTTAAAATGTTGGCAGGTCAAAAGGTCGACACACTTTTTTGAATTTTTTTCGGGGTGTATGTCGACATAGATCGACTTGGACACTGTATAAGTGTACCGTGTCCTCTTGCATGGCTCGCTGTGCTCATCATGCTTCGGGAACAGTGCCTCACTGTGCTCAGCTCGCTATTATATTCCCCCTCCAGGTCCACTGGGATGGTAAAGTATGAACAAGTCGGTTTCAATGAAAAAATCATGAAAAACTCAAGTCGACTTTTTGACCTTGTCGGTATTGTAAATGTCGGTACTTTGAATGTCGGTCAATGGTTGTCGGTAATTGACCATCAGGATTTTGATTGCAGGTAAATTGACCGCATTCCCTAAATGGATGCACCCTTTGATTCAAAATTATCAGAATTATCATACCTTTGGGTAGATTTAGCAAATCTTGGAAAGAGATTATTAAAGGAATAATAACTGTTTATTCACAATAACAAGTTAAAGCAGAAAGGTTGCTTCCAGTATTCAGAAAAGAACAGTAAAATAGTATGCAAGCCAGTCCTTTTGTCAAAACATTGGCTGCAGGTTCCCAAGAGAATTAAACCCAGAAACCTAAATATATCCCAACATACTCTGTGATTTATGCACTTCAAACTAATATATATGCATAACTATTCATTGTAAGAAATCAACAGATATCAGTCTTTAATATAGCCAGTCTCATTTGCAATTGTTCATAAGAACTCATTATGTAAAACAGCTTGTCGGTGACTGGAGTTCAGTTTTCACTTTTCTTGGAAATTTTAGTCGTCATGTTTAGATCAAAACATTATTAAGTTATTTCTCCATAGTGCCAACGGTTAGTTGTTCCCAACCGTGGGTCTTATTGACACCTGAATTCTTTTCAATGGCATTCAGTGGTTACAAAAAAAATAACATTTTAATTGGTTGAAAAAGTAGACCAGCAATTATTTCATTTGCATAAACTTCATTTTTACATTGATCTTTAATTGTCCCTAGAATCAGCCACTTGTTTTTCTCTTTGGCTTGATACCAATTTCTCTTGGATAGTGTTCTGATTATAACTAATTAAATATAAGCTAAAATTCCAAGGACAAACACCTGCTTTTGGTATTAGGAATTTGGACCAGTTAGTCATGTGACCATGTATGAGAAATATGTGAATAACAATATTTAATTGTGTTGATGTTAAAACACTATCTTCCAATTAGCTAGACACAGATGGCTAGGACATAGGGAAAATGTCACATCCATTTAATAAAGACATGTTAAAAGACAAAATTTAATCACTTGGATTATAATCCACTCTTGCTATAAATCTTATTAGAAAAAAACTATTACAAAATAAGCAATAATATGTTAATTCTGTTATATTATAATGATACAAATGAAACATGGATTGTTTAATTACAAAGGGGAATAGGTAATACAGCGATAGGTGAAGTATCTTTCATGTACTCAGAAGATGTGGAACCTATTGGTGTAACTGTGGAGCACAGCATACCTAGAGGATACTTTGGGGTATTACAGTACAAGCAGTAGTAGTCAGAGGGTTACCAATTTAAGTGATATCAGGTGCTATATTTATTATGCATATGATTATGTATAGCTAAAGATGTTTATATTATATAATAGCTGTTCTACCCGTACTTTGCACGAGAGTTTCTGATTTTCACGGTTGTAAATATAATTGAGTGTCAAAAATTTGGTAAATCTATAGAGACAGTAAATCTATAGAGATGTCGTAATGTAAGTAAATATTAATCCATGGTTCTTTGCGTTACCCGAGGAGCAGATACGTTAAAAAGTGACAGGACCATTTTTGTAGTTTATTAAATTCTACACAATCCAAATTTTGATCTGATCATCATTCACGCAACGCAAGCCACGCATCGGTTATGACGTTGTTATGTCAACCCCCTTTTCATACCCTTAGGGGAGGTTTATTAAAATTCTAACTATG
This sequence comes from Pseudophryne corroboree, assembly GCF_028390025.1. NCBI lineage: Eukaryota > Metazoa > Chordata > Amphibia > Anura > Myobatrachidae > Pseudophryne > Pseudophryne corroboree. The sequence goes on from NC_086448.1 coordinate 813,592,371, forward strand.
TAGTTTTCCTTTATCCCACCTGCAGAATACCTAATGTAAATCTCAGCTTCCTAACATATCGGGAAGTAAGAGAATTAGTGATGAGTCAATCACTGAGAGAGTGAGTGAGTGAGGGCTTGCACATATATATATATATATATATATATATATGTAAAAAATATATATAGCTCTCTTCTTTTAAAATATAAAGTGGTGGTTACCCATAGCAACCAATTAACATCTGACTCTCATGTACTGTATCTAGTGCAGCCTGTAAAATGACAGTTGGAGGATGATTAGTTACATTTTTCTAAAACATGTCCATCTTGCTAGAGTAAGGGTATAAATTGCATGTGGTATAAAGTAAGCTTGTTACATCAGTATAGTTTATATTACTTAGAAGAAACATCAAGGCTAAGTGTGAATTACCTCTACAGTAAGGGGTACATTTACTAAGGTGGGCGTTTTTTTTAGAACTGGTGATGTTGCTCATAGCAACAAATCAAATTCTACTTAACATTTGTCTAGCTGCTTCTAGAAGATAATAGATAGAATCTGATTGGTTGCTGTGGGCATTATCACCAGTTCTAAAAAAAAACCTGCAACCTTAGTACATTTACCCCTATGAGACATTTTGTAGTAAGAGGCCCACAAGCAATGGGAATTGATTGGCCAGTCTGGCTATTTTGTATCAAATTAAGCAGTCAAAACAACTATCCAATCAAATTAGATTTGGTTGGGTAGAACAGAAAAAGTAACCAATCAGTATATTGCTGCAGTGTTATTGCTCAGTGTATAAATGTTTATGAATTGTGTGATTCAATTGGATTAGGTCAACATGGGCTAGTTGCTAGTGTATTTCTAAAATCTCAAATTCAAATTAAATATGTAATATTTGCTAATTTCAAATGATTTTCTTGCTTTGAACTCTCACCCACAGTTATAAGCTGCGGAGATCCTGGTATCCCAGCTAATGGCATTAGGTATGGAGAAGATTACATAGTTGGGCAAAATGTTACCTATATTTGTCAACCAGGGTACATTATGGATCCCAAGAGCTCGGTTACACGCATGTGTACAAGCAATGGCACTTGGAGCGGCATTATCCCAGTTTGCAAAGGTATATTATTGCTACTATTATTATTTTTTGTTATTTTTATTATTATTATTATTATTATTATTATTATTATTATTATTATGTAGTAGTAGTAGTAGTTGTTGTTGTTGTTGTTGTTGTTGTTGTTGATTTGGTGTTAGTGTTTGTCATTCAGTTTTCCAGAGTGCCTACATTGTGCTCCTGCATTGCTGTTCTGTAATATTGATAGCAATTTATGTGTACATGGAAATACTTAGAATGTTTCATTACCAGTGAGGTGTGATGAAGTCAATGACTGGGGAGGAACTGGCTAGTATCAAAGACAGATTTACATGCATATATATATATATATATATATATATGATTTGGTGGTGATTTTTGACTATTAAAATGAATAGACTACTACACAGATGATATGATACAAAGATAATATTTCTAAGTTCTAAAGATCAACTTTGTATTAGTCTAATCATTTTTATAGTCTAAACTCTGGAGTATACTGAAGTAGGACAGGTGAGGCTCTGTCGCCTCCTGCCTACCGTCACCACAGGTCACTGTTCACTACCAAGATAAAAGATTCTGGTAACCTGTGGCTTCTCCAAATTTGTTTCTCAGCTCAGTGTGAACTGTCTTTTTGAGGGACACTGTACCTATCCCTCCTAGAATATTTAAATGTATGTATATATTATATTTAATATATTTATTAGCTGAATACTTGAAGCCTTGTTGACATTTTCTTTCTTTTAGTTTTGAGGCTCCTGATCTTAGAGGAAACTCTCCCTTTATAATTTAATCATGAAATCAGGCCAACCTGTTTCATAATATCTTCACATCCTATCTTGTAACTCAGATTTGAGTATAAAGAATTCTTACATTTCGTCTTTCTAGAGTGGGAATTCAATGAAAATACTTTTTTCAAAAAGTTCATGATTTCCTTTGAACAAAAATAAAATTAGGGCTGTACTGTACTGGAAAAACAGGGACTCTACCTTCAACCTCAGTTTACATATGGTATCACTTATCACCAATGAGGACCCAGTATAGATCCGATGACTTTAGAACATCATACAGTATATGGATTGCAATCTGCCCAGATTCTTAGACGTTGAAAATAGTTAATTTTTTTTGTAATTATCTTTCATTGTCTTTCCTGTCAGGGGCCATCTTTCTTGTAACATCACCGGCCAAATCTGCCCTTCCCTTCTTTATTTTACAATGGGAGTCTGATGATGGAGACATATAAAAAATACAATATATAAAAAATGCCATATGTGATAAATGGTTTTAAATTTATGTTTCCTTTGTTTTTTTCTTTGCAGCCGTTACTTGCCCATATCCACCTCAGGTGTCTAATGGGAGGCTAGAGGGAACAAACTTTGATTGGGGCTTTAGTATCAGTTATGCCTGCCTTCCAGGTTATGAACTATCCTTTCCAGCAGTATTGACCTGTGTCGGCAATGGGACATGGAGTGGAGAAGTCCCGCAATGTTTACGTAAGTTCTAGTGAACATGAGTTTATTTTATTTGAAGATGAGGGTGACTGGTGCCAGATTCTTCTTAGGTAGTGAATGAGAGGGACAAAAAAGCTGTGCAGCCAGGTACAGCAGGAGCATTTATGGGGTTACAAAGGTTGGATTATATTTTTCATTTTACATTTTTAATATCAAACAGTATGCAATTTGGTATGGGAGTTTTTGAAATTAACATCTGAATGTATAAAAACTCATAAAAACTAAGACCCTCATCCACTCAATGGTCATTTCCGCCTGGACTACTGTAACCTCTTCTCTGGCCTCCCTGCTTCCACCTCTCTCCACTCTAATCTGTCCTCAATGTTGTTGCCCCACTCATCTTCCTCTCCAAACATTCCACATTTGTCTCTCCTCTCCTACAAGCCCTAAACTGGATCCCCTTCTCCTTCACAACGCAATTCACACTCACTTACAAAGCCCTTACCCAATCCTCTCCTAGTTACATCACTGACCATATCTACCTTCAAATCCCCGCCCGCGCACTTTGATCCTCAAATTAATGCTGCCTCTCCTCCCAACTGATTACTTCCTCCCACTCCCACCTCTAAGATTTTGCCCATGTTGCTCCATACCTCTGGAACTCTCTCCCTCTCCCTATTAGACTTTCCACCTCTCTGCAAAACTTCAAGCAGGCTCTCAAGACCCACTTCTTCAGCCGGCATCCTAGCCCACTGCTCCATGCTCCATGCTCACTGTCCCTCCAGTCTGTGTCACCCCTTTCCATCTGCCCATTCCCTTAAGACTGTAAACTCTCTCAAGCAGGACCCTCTTCCCTCATGTATTTTTCCTTACCTCACTTTTACCATCATCTCCTCCCCACTGCCTACCATACAACAGCACCAATCCCTTGGGTTCTGCCATCCTGTTGATTATTTGGGTATTATAACCACTTATGCAGCATTGTTTATAAACCTTGTCTATGTCCTGCAATGTTCTGTATTATAAGTCACTTTTTTCTTGTTTTGTCCATACTGTTCCTGTTTATGTAATTTGGGCCTAATTTAAGTTTGATTGCAAAACAACATTTTCCTCTAATGGGCAAAACTATGTGCAGTGCAGGCGGGGCAGATATACATGTGTAGAGAGAGTTAGATTTAGGTGGGGTATGTTCAAACTTAAATCTAAATTGCAGTGTAAAAATAAAGCAGCCAGTATTTACCCTGCACAGAAACAATATAACCCACCCAGATCTAACTCTCTCTGCACATGTTACATCCGCCCCACCTGCAGTGCACATGGTTTTATCTGTTAGAGGAAAAATTTGTTTTGCAATCAACCTTGAATTAGGCCCTTTGTTAGGTGCCAGGTTCGGTATGGCATACTAGCTGTTGGGATTGCCGTCAGTCACATGACCGACACAGGCATCCCGACATTGAGAATGCCGACAGGAGATGGGGTAATTATTTTACCCCTCCTCTGTCTCCTAACCAAACCTACGTGGGTGGGCGACTAGGGCTAAGATTTGAGGGTGTCAGCTATGGCTAAACCCCCCCCCCCCCCCCTCACCCTCTAGTACCTAATCCTAACCCTCCTGCTGGTCCTTAACCCAAACAGTGACCCCAATACTTACCTTCGGTATGCTGTTGGGATTCTGGTGTCAGTCACATGACTGCCGTCCTCCCAACTGCTGGGACGCCCGACACATCCCGTTCAAAATAGTGCTAGCAGAACACGTGCTGTAATCCATAGCAAATAATCAAATATTATCATCCATTAATTTTATCTGAAAGTCTGATATATGTTTGGTCATTTTGGATTACAGTTCACCATTGTTCTGTTCATTGTGGTAATATAGATTTTTCCATTATATGAATGAGCCACAGGGGAAAGAAAGAAAAAGAACAAAGTTAACAAAAACAACAAAATATTAACTTTGAGAAAGTTCTTGATATACTGTAAGTACATAGATGCTAAATTAAATGTAAAACGTACCACCGACTTTCCTTACATGTTCCTGGTACAGGGGTTCACTACGATCTGCCGGCGGCCGGCCTCCCGGCGACCAGCATACCGGTGCCGGGAGGCCAGCCGCCGGCTTACCGACAGTGTGCGAGCGCAAATGAGCCCCTTGCGGGCTCGCTGCGCTCGCCACGCTACGGGCACGGTTGCGCGTGACACACTATTTTATTCTCCCTCCAGGGGGGTCGTGGACCCCCACGAGGGAGAATAAGTGTCGGTATGCCGCCGGGAGCCCGACCGCCGGCATACTGAAGACCACCCCCTGGTACAGTATCTCCTTACACATTGTATAACAGCACTCCTCTCAATGGTCATGCGTAATTAAAAAAATTAGCAAATGGGGCTCCAAAAAAGAAAAACCCACCAAAAATGTAATACACAAGCCCAAAATCACCAAATAGCATTAGAAATTTCCTGGTTATTTCTTTCTGATTTTTATGAACTTTGGTATCCAATAAATCTGTCTGCAAGCAAAAAAAAAAAAAAAAAGTAACATAATAACATATGAGTTTACAATATATAATACAATTTGTAGCAAGAAAGGCCGCACAAATTAATTGCTCTTTAGATCATAGAATGTCTCTGCTTGAGCATAATATCGCATGACCCTGCAAATAGCTGTTTTCTTGGATGACTCAGATGCTGTCTTGTTACTTATCATCTTATCAATCACTATCTGGCCGCTCAAGTACAATATGATGCCGTCTTGGAGAATAGGCTCTGAGATGTTGCTAGGGAATATTGTAATTAAGCACACCATTAATGTTCCCATAGAGAGCCGAAACGGTGGAATGCAATCCATTGTATCTCCTGCTTGAGTCACATACCATTAGTACTAAAGAGAAATCTATATAGCTAAAGTGTCTCCTTTCTAAGGAATCCTATAGAGCCCCAGTGGAATGTATTCTGATTGTATCTTTCAAACCATTGCCTCCCAATGTGCCTTCAGAGATCAGTTGATGCAAGGATCATACTCCTCAGTAACAAGGGGTCTATTTACTAAGCCTTGGATAGAGATAAAGGGGGTCATTCCGACCCGATCGCTCGCTGCAGTTTATCACAGCGCAGCAATCGGGTCGGATCTGCGCATGCGCCTTCGCTGCAGTGCGCCGGTGCATGCTGGGCGGCCAAAGGTCATTGTAGTGTAGCGATTGCCTCTGCCTGATTGACAGGCAGAGGCAGTTGCTGAGCGGGAGGGTACTGGAAGGCGGCGTTTAGTCGCCGGTTAGGGTGCCAGGTCCGGCCAACACAGGCGCGGCCGGACCGTTTGGGGGGGCAGACCGAGGCAGCTGAGTGGCGTCACACGCAGCCGCTGCGACCCGGGCAGCGAGGAGGTTCTCCCAGCCAGCCGCAGGAACTGCCCTAGGTGGGAGTTACTCCTGAAATGCAAAAGCATCACCACTGTGCACGGGGATGAGGATGGGGGGGGGGGGGGTAGCACTGACATGCGGGGCGGATTAGCCCTGTGCTGGGCCTCGCCCCGCATGTCTAAGTGCCTGATCGTGGCTGTGCTAAATTTAGCACAGCTATGATCAACTCGGAATGACCCCAAAGTGTAAGGAACAGTCAATCAGCTCCTAACTGTCATGTTACAGTCTGTGTTTGAAAAATGACAGTTAGGAGCTGATTGGCTGGTACTCTGCTGCAGAATGTATTTGGTTAGGATTAAACGTTAATATATTTATGCAGTTTGTATATATATATTTTTTTTTTACAAGCACATTTAGCCAAGTTGTACAAAGTTCTATGTAGGGCGACTGATTTTTCCTTTTATCCTAGAAAAGATAATTTTTATTGATTCCAGGCCTCTACCTAAAGTAACATTAAGCAAATTCCTCCTGCATCTGAATTTCAATTTGGAAAAGGAAAAATGACATTAAAATATTCAGATCAGCAAATATTCCTATACATGTAGCACATACAGTATATTGAGGGTCATTCGGATGTGGTATCAAAGTCTTAACAGTAGCTGTATGTAAATGTTATGCAACAGGAGGCGTCTATTACAAGCAGATGCCTCCTGCTGCAGCAGTGGTCCAGTGCTGCGTCCTATGATGCAGCATGGGATCACTGACTCACCATCGGGGGCTTGCGGCACCCATGGTGACGCACAAACCGCCCATTGCAGTGGACAGGAAATCTCCATGCAAACACAGAGCTCCTTGGCCAATTCCCTCCCCCTAAATGGTGACGACGCGCCTCCATTTGTCGAAACGCAGCCACCCCCCTCCTACCCCCAAACAACATCAAACTGTCAATCACTGACAGTCTGATACCCAGGGTCGGACTGGCCCACAGGGGTACAGGGGAAACCACTGGTAGGCCCCACTGCCTGAGGACCCACTCATTCCTCTAGGGATCAGGTTCCAGACTGTGCACTTGTATTATACATGGTAGATATGTTGCATTACACTGCACTAGTCTATTGTGTATTTCAAGCCTCTGTGGAGGCTGGCCACACCCCCTTTGTAGGCTGGTCACACCCATAAGTATGGGCCCCTATCACTGCATTCCCACGGTGGGCCCTTCATACCCCAGTCCGACATTGCTGATACCACAGTGTGTCCGTTATCGCAGGACCTATTTGCGCATGTGCAGAACGTGTCCTGCTCATGCGCAAAGTAATGGTAATCAGTATTTTGCTGCATGAACAGCATCTCCAACCACATCTGAAAAACCCCCATTAATATGAGAAATAATGCAATTTATTGATGGATCAGAACACGGGACACCTCGGGTTAGCATACCATCAGAACACCAATAAACTTGTTCAGAACATTAACACAGTACAATGGGCAGTATAGATTACAGATTATGCTCTTAATTCAGACCTGATCGCAGCAGCATTTTTTTTCTCTAATGGGCAAAACCATGGTGGTCATTCCGAGTTGTTCGCTCGCAAGCTGCTTTTAGCAGCTTTGCACACGCTAAGCCGCCGCCTACTGGGAGTGAATCTTAGCATATTAAATTGCGAACGAAAGATTCGCAATATTGCGAAAAGACTTCTCTGTGCTCGAGACTTACTCTTCCAGTGCGATCAGTTCAATGCTTGTCGTTCCTGGTTTGACGTCACAAACACACCCAGCGTTCGCCCAGACACTCCTCCGTTTCTCCAGCCACTCCCGCGTTTTTCCCAGAAACTGTAGCGTTTTTTCACACACTCCCATAAAACGGCCAGTTTCCGCCCAGAAACACCCACTTCCTGTCAATCACACTCCGATCACCAGAACGAAGAAAAAACCTTGTAATGCCGTGAGTAAAATTCCTAACTGCATAGCAAATTTACTTGGCGCAGTCGCACTGCGGACATTGCGCATGCGCATTAGCGACTAATCGCTCCGTTGCGAGAAAAAAATAACGAGCGAACAATTCGGAATGACCCCCCATGTGCACTGCAGGTGGGGCAGATGTAACATGTGCAGAGAGAGTTAGATTTGGGTGGGGTGTGTTCAAACTGAAATCTATATTGCAGTGTAAAAATAAAGCAGCCAGTATTTACCCTGCACAGAAACAAAATAACCCACCCAAATCTAACTCTCTCTGCACATGTTATATCTGCCACACCTGCAGTGCACATGTTTTTGCCCATTAGAGAAAGATTTTGCTGCTGCGATCAGGTCTGAATTAGGCCCCATGCTGCAATATACACTATGGGGGTCATTCTGACCCATTCGCTCGCTGCTGTTTGTCGCAGCCGAGCGAACGGGTCTCTACTGCGCATGCGCTGGCACCGTAGTGCGCCGGCGCATGCCAGACGGCCGAAGGCCATAGCAGGGCTGCAATCACCTCTGCCAACTTGACAGGCAGAGGTGGTCACTGGGCAGGAGGGGGCGGTACGACGACATTTGGCTGCCGTTTCGTGGGAGCGATTCGACCAAAGCAGGCAAGGCCGCACTGAACGGGGGACGGGCCGCAGCGGATGCGTGACATCACACGCAGCTGCTGCGGGACGGGGAGCAATGAGTAGCTCCCGGCCAGCACGCTAAAGCTGCGCTGGCCGGGAGCTACTCTGTGCGATGCCTTTGCACTTCTGCGCGGGGTCGGCACTGACATGCGGGGCGGACTAGCCCTGTGCTGGGCATCCCCCTGAATGTCAGTGTGAATGATCGTAGCTGTGCTAAATTTAGCACAGCTACGATCAACTCGGAATGACCCCAATGTCATTGGCATTAGAACTGCGGCAGAAACACCTAGCGCAAAATTGCGCCCTTCATCTCATTGATATGTTTACCTGCTGTATAGTAAGATAAAAGAAAAAATATATTTTATTCAGTATTGTGTTAAATGTGTGACATACTGAACACAGCACTGTGACATACTGTAGCAATAATATCATTTGGACCTAACGACACACCAAACATGATTTTAGCGTTTGAAGAAACTCAAAGTGGGTTTCTCAGTCCTTGCACCTTCTGGCGCATGGCTGTACCCTAGTGAAGGGATTTTACATAAAGTCTCAGATGTGTGACGGGCAAAGGACTCAGACACGGATGCCGCTGACTGCATCAGAGATAAACATTTCATTAATCAGTTGTCAGAGCTGCACAAAGGACATTTCTGGCACCTGTCTTAGGTGAAATATGATAACACCGAGTAAAAATATTGAATGCTCAGAGATCAATGTTCATTTTATATATTTAGGGGTACATTTACTAAGCAGTGATAAGAGCGGAGAAGTGAGCCAACTTCTCCATTGGCTCACTTCTACGCTCTTATCACTGCTTAGGGTCCCCCTAAGGCCCAGATTTATTGAAGCCTTGGAGAGTGATAAATTGCACGGTGATAAAGTATCAACCAATCAGCTCATAACTGTCATTTTTCAAACACAGGGGTCTATCAGGAAGCAGTGAAAAGGGTGGAGATACAGACCAGCAGAGAAGTTGTCAAAATGCAACCAATCAGCATCTCCCTTACATTTATAGACTGTACTTGGGGGGTCATTCAGAGTTGTTCGCTCGGTAAAAATCTTCGCATCGCAGCGATTTTCCGCTTAATGCGCATGCGCAATGTCCGCACTGCGACTGCGCCAAGTAAATTTGCTATGCACTTAGGAATTTTACTCACGGCATTTTCATTGTTCTGGCGATCGTAGTGTGATTGACAGGAAATGGGTGTTACTGGGCGGAAACAGGCCGTTTTATGGGCGTGTGGGAAAAAACGCTACCGTTTCCGGAAAAAACGCAGGAGTGGCTGGAGAAACGGGGGAGTGTCTGGGCGAACGCTGGGTGTGTTTGTGACGTCAAACCAGGAACGACAAGCACTGAACTGATCGCAGATGCCGAGTAAGTCTGAAGCTACTCAGAAACTGCTACGAGGTGTGTAATCGCAATATTGCGAATACATCGTTCGCAATTTTAAGATGCTAAGATTCACTCCCAGTAGGTGGCGGCTTAGCATGAGCAAATCTGCTAAAATTCACTTGCGAGCGAACAACTCGGAATGACCCCCTTGATTCCTTCCTTCAAAGCTGATTGTTTGCCATGGGCAACTTCTCCACTGGTCCTTTTCTCCACTCTTTTCACTGCTTCATGAATACACTTCACAGCCTGTAACGTGTTAGTCAGGAGCTGGTTGGTTGGTACTTTGGGGTCTATTCATGAAGCAGTGATAAGAGCAGAGAAGTGAACCAGTGGAGAAGTTGCCCATGGCAACCAATCAGCAGCGCTGTATAATTTTATAGGTTGCACTTTATAAATGTTACCTCAACACTGATTGGTTTCCACAGGCAACTTCTCCACTGGCTCACTTCTTCACTCTTTTCACTGCTTCATGAATAGACCCCATTATCACCGTGAAATGAATCACTCTCCAAGGCTTGATAAATCTGGACTAATCTGTTCTAAATTAACAATAAAAAAAATGAAAGGTTTGATTTGGAGAGTGATACAGTGGACGGAGATAAAGTGCCAGCCAATCAGCTCCCAAGTGTCATTTTTCTTTGGCTGGCACTTTATCTCTTTCCAAGGCTTAGTACATAGACCCATAAGTATCAACTCATCACTTCTAACTGCCATGTTACAGGCTGTATTTGAAAAGTGACAGGTAAGAGCTGATTGGTTGGCACTTTAGCTCTCTCCACTTTATCTCTCTAAGGATTGATACATCCCACCAGCAGTATTTTAATGTGCAAGTTTTCAAGGTTAGAAAAATCAAAATGATTTTGTCTTATTCTGCTCAAACTACATAAAATGTGCCATTTAGGTAACCTGGTGACTCTTGAATTAATGGAACATATGTACTGCTGTTATATGCAGCAAAAACAATAATAAAATAACAGTTTTGCAATTTGTACCAACAAGAAAAATATAAAAATCGATAACAATGAAATAGTCGTTTGTTATTTTGTATCCAGAAGCAAATAATTTGCACAGTGTGTCTTGCAGCCATAAAATTCAAATAGTAGCACATCATAAAAATACAATATCTGAGTTGGATTGCTCAGTTCCAAAGTACACATCATTTTATGATTCACTTTTAAAGCCTTTAAACATTTTCTTGCTAAAGCGGCATTAAAAGACTTGAGTGTAGGAATCTCATTCCCTGTCTGGAACACCCCTTGTTGCATACTGTAGTTGCACATCTTTTCCGAAGAACAGCTGCAGGAATAAGATGCCACTCCAGATTTGGTGAGCCATGGGGGTCAGTCTAATCCATTTGCATGCAGCAGTTCTTCACTGTGGTGCGAACGGGTTGGAACTGCGCATGCGTGGCGGGCAGCGGCTAGAACAAAGAAGAAAGTGATCGCTAGCGTGATCGCAAGAAGATTGACAGCGAGGAGGCATTCCGGGGCGTCTACTCACCGTGTGGAGATCCGAACGCAGGCGTGTCCAGGCGTTCGGAGGGCGGATGTCTGACGTCAATCCCGGGACCTTCATCGCTGGATCTGTCGCACAGGGTAAGTAGGTCTGACCCTGGTCTTGTTTTGCAGGAAACTTTTTTAGCATAGCAGGGCTGCAAAAGCGATTGCAGCCCTGCTATGCTAAAATACACTCCCCCATAGGTGGCGTCAAGTTGATCGCACGAGCAGCAAAATGTTGCTACGTGCGATCAATTCGGAATGACCACCCTTGTCAATGACGACTCAATGTTGGTGGCAATTAATGAGGGGGGCTTTGAAGGGACCAAATACCTAGGCACAGGCTTGTCCTTGCCCTCAATATGGCACATGGATGGTGGCATGTTATGTCTGAGAAGACCACCAAGAAAACCACCCCCATCCCCCACCCCGTACAGTGGCTGAAGAGAACTCTTGGTGCCACTGCAGTTACAAGATTGTGTACTATATATAATAGTGACTTACAGTAGTAGAGTAGTCTGCTGGAGCTTCAGGGTTGGGGAGCTGAAGGTTGCTAGTGCTACCAATGAAGATCATGTTGTATTACTTATATTCAATCAAAAATGTTAACTCACTTCGATCACTTGCGTGATTTCTGGACTTACACCTTCAACCACTAGACGTTTTACTGGCACCTCCCTTAAGCTGGCCATACACTTATGCGATACGATCACCCTTGAACCGCCCGGCAGCAGGATCACATATGATACATCGTATGCAGTCCATATGCAACCCCAGCGAAAGCTGCTGCTACAATATATCTATAGTGCAGATATATGGGCTCCGATGCGTTGCTCACAGGACCGCACATCGGATCGGAGGTAAAGCACATGCGATTTGGATTTCGGATGATATCGAGAAAAATCACATTAGGGTATGGGCACCTGTAGAGTAAGGCACTTAGGGCCTTTTAGTACAGCGTAGATTCTGTGAGTTCCACACTACCTTGGATAAAAGTGCTACTGTATATGGAGGTCTTCTTCCCTGTAATCCTACCCAAGATATAGGAAAATCGTAAAGAAAAGTATGAAACATACCTTGGCTTAAAGACAGAATCTCACATTGAAGGTTTTGTTTTCTTTAGATATTAAGTAGCTTAATAGCATGCATTTATTTTAAGCTTTTCTGGTTCAAATTAATATATTCTTTTCATAATCTCTTTCTGGGGGGCATCCAATGTGGCTGCCAATCACACTTAGACTCTCACAGTTCCTAGCATGTCGTGAGAAAACAGAGAAGTAGAGGTAGGATGTCACAGAGCAAAAGATAAGCTGGGCATACACTATACAATTATCTGCAAGATCATCTGCCAGATGTGGTTGGTTGGAATGAAGTTCTGGTAATGGATAAGAGTAAATGACAATTGACCATTTGCTCCCAAACACTGGAAAATGGAAAAAAAAACTGTAATTCAGACAAATTGGTTAAATCGTGGAGTTAATCAATTTGTATGAAAACTATTTCTTGTCTGTCTTTAAGTGTTTGGGAGCAAATGGTCAATTTTCAATTGCTCTCATCCATTACCAGATTTTCATTCCAACCAACCGCATCTGGCAGATGATCTGCCAGATAATTGTATAATGTATGATTACCATTTAATTGGGTTATTTAAAAAGACCGCCCAGAAACGTGACAGTAACTGGTCAAACCTGGACAGAGAGGGCATCACATTAGTAATAGTTTAATGTGATTGGTTCATATTCATTCCAATGACATCCTAATCTGACAATTACATAAATAGAAATACTTACCCCCTCCGATGTCGAGATCTTCAATGTCGGGATGAAGAGATATAGGGGGTCTATTCATGAAGCAGTGAAAAGAGTGGAGAAGTGAGCCAGTGGAGAAGTTGCCCATGGCAACCAAATCTCCACACTTTTCACTGCATCTTGAATAGACCCCATAGTATGTATTCCACTTATTTAACGTATGAGGCTTTAAATATACCATATTGTACACGTTACATTGCCTATTAGTTATTCTCAATGTCAAAATAATATGCAAAATGAAAACTTGTTAACCATAATTAATTGACGGAACACAATGTTTAAGCACGCAGTGAAAATTTGCCACATCCTGATGTATTCTCTGAATTCTGAGGTGGCTTCTAGCACCGAAAAGAATATTCAGGGCAGCGTCTCCTGCAATTTCCAGTGTGGTATATCTAATTATGCTTGTGAAATGCCCCAAATGATGAATTTATGTATGGTAAACAAGACAAATATTGAGCCGGCGGATGAACTTTTAAAGATTTACAGTTAATAATGGTAAAAACAGATGTTCCCTTAGCAGCAAATATCAATGCTAATGACCACAGCACAAAAAGCCTTAGAGTAACTGCATTAATTAAAAACTTCAAATTACATAGCGAGAGGAAGGGGAGAAATGTAAATTTCTGCGTAAAGTAAATGCCGTGCACTGTGACCTAAACGGAGAGTGATGATTTATTAGCAATAATCAATTTAATTACAGTGAAGCATATTAAGTATGTACCGTACAGTAGTTTGCGGAAACAAACTGTAGAAATGTTCTCCCTGCTAAACCGCTGAATAAACAATTTTGAACATTTCTAAAAACAATGATGATCATTTATTTAGAGCAGTGAATCTCAACCCATTATTACAATAAATGTACTACATAAACAAGATTGTTTAAAAATGACAAAAGAATAGAATGAATCATACATGCTATATTACAATGCATGTAGCCAATCGGGATCATTGAGGCAGATGTACTGTATTAAGCCTGGAGTAGGGATAAAGTAGTGATAAACCAGTGATAAGCACAAGGTGATAACGCACCAGCCAATCACTACAGATTTGAAAAATGAGTAAGGAGCTGATTGGCTGGTGTGTTATCACCTTGCACTTATCACTTCTTTATCCCTTCTCCATGCTGAATACATCTTCCCCATTGTGTCTTATAACCGAAGCAGGACAATGGCACTGATGAGCCCATTTGAATGTATGTAACTCTGATTTTTTTTCCCTTCCCCCAAGAATGTAACCGCTATATAATGTGGGTAAGGTGCAATCAGGGTGATTGCTGAACTATTCCGGGAGTTAGGGAGATTGCTTCTATTTCAGGGAGTCTCCTGCAGAATGCAGGAGGGTAGGCAACTATGCTGTGGACTGATACAGCATATCAACGTGTAATATCATTGGATGATGTCATAGTCATAAGTTCTAACATTAAGGTACCTGTATCAAATGATTTGTATTTCATTACATCTCTATCATGTAGGAAACACTTCATAGCTCCACCAGGACCAGACTAATAATGGGACGGATCAATAAAGCCTTGAAGGGAAATAAAGTACCAGCCAATCAGCTCCTAACTGCCATGCTACAGGCTGAGTTTGAAAAATAACAGTTAGGAGCTGGTTGGCTGGAACTTTACCACCGTCCACTTTATCTCTGTTCAAGTCTTTGTACATAAACCCCACAGAACCCTAAAGCCCCGAGGCCTCCACATAAAAATAAGTCGGCAAGATGATGATCAGTAGACACACGGTTGGCCATAAGTCATAAAAGTTGAAATCACATAATTAAGCAATTTCCTTGCTTCTGCATACTTATGGAGAATGCTATTGGTGCTGATAGTGTAGGGGGTGTACTCTGACATGGCGCTGGCCACGCCCACACAGCACTGGCCACGCCCACACAACACTGGTTACACCTCCTCCGCTTCTCACATTAGGCAATTAAACATTTTCAGCCTCAGGTTTGTGTAGCCTTTAATCCTGCCCTGCATGCCATTGTATTTTCCTGCCAAATTTCGAGATTATATTATGCGGCATAGGGACAGAGATCTCTAGGACATTGCTTACCCTATCTGTCTCATTCTCATCTGGATGTCCAGTAGGACACCTGATTCATATATAATTCATATATACATGTAAGTTTGGTTATGTTGACATATACACAATCGATAGTTGTGCCTGATTAGTGCAGTGCAAACAAATTACATTTAAACACTCTGTTATCGTCCCCTCTAAAAATCAAGTCACCCCCTCGCAGTCCGACTCAAACTGGACTCATTGATTTTTGTACACATCACTGGGCCTAATTCAGACCTCATTGCACGCAGGGTTTTTTTGCACTGCTGCGACCAGGTAATCGCCGCCTACAGGGGAGGGGGGGAAACGCTGTGCAGGGGTGCGATTGGCTGTGCAGAGAGCTGCACAAACAAAAATTTGTGCAGTTTCTGCACAGACCAGGACTTACTCAGCCGCTGTGACGATCCGGGATGTTGCTGACGTCAGGAACCCTCCCTGGAAATGGCCGGGCACACCTGCGTTTTTCCGGACCTCCCAGAAAACGGTGAGTTGCCGCCCGCAAACGCCTTCTTCCTGTCAATCTTCTTGTGATCGCCGGTGCGATCGCTTTCTTCGTCACTGCCCAGCGACGGCTGATGCCAACGCGCCTGCGCATTGCGGGTCACACGCATGCGCAGTACAGACCCGATCGCTTGGCTGCGAAAAAATGCAGCGTGCAATCGGGTCTGAATGAACCCCACTATGCGGTGGTGTACAAAAATCAGCTAGACTAGCAGTACCATAAGTGCAAAATGTAGCTGCACTTACTTGTGGGGGCAAAAACATTGCCCCTAAATGAACTGAGCCCTACACATGTTCTTTACACTCATATTATATCAATGAAGTCATTTTAATAGCCCGAGATGACCAATTGTGATAAAGCATATTTTTGAATATACATAATTTGTTTTGGTCTTTTTAACAATTGTCTGTATGATTGGCAGATAGGAGATTTGTTATAAATGGAGGGTGAATATGCACTAAATATGACATTATAGGGGGGGGGGGTGTATCAAAGCTCTGAGAGCTTTAAAGGGAGATGTACTAAGCAGTGATAAATGTGGAGAAGTGAGCCAGTGAAGAAGTTGCCCATGGCAACCAATCAGCATTGATGTAATATTTATAATTTGCATACTATAAAAGTATACAGAGCAGCTGATTGGTTGCCATGGGCAACTTCTCCACTGGCTCACTTCTCCACTTTTAACACTGCTTAATACATCTCCCCCATATTTTGAAGAGATACCATATAAAGTACCAACCAATCAGCTTCTGTCATGTTACAGGCTGTGTTTGAAAAATGACAGTTAGAAACTAATTGGCTAGTACTTTATCTCCACACTTTATCACTCTCCATGACTTAAAACACTGCCCCTATATACTGTCTGTGTCATACAAATTAAAGGGATCTATTCAATACCCCGGCTGTTGGGATCCCGGTAGCCGAAATACTGGTGCCGGAAACCCGACACCCGCCAGAACACCGATCCCAAAATACAGACAACATCCGTATCTGAACACCGGATTCCTGACATCCGGGGTAGCGACTGTAAGTATACAGGGGATGTTAGGATTAGGCTGCAGAGTGGGGAGACTTTAACAGACATATGGGGGATTTGGTTTAGGCTGTAGGGGTAGGGATGTTTGGGTTAGTCACCACAAGGGGGGTTAGGTTTAAGTACTAAGGGGGGGTGGGTTAAGTTTAGGCAGCGGGGTATGAAGGGTTAGGTTTATGCGCCTACAAGGGAGGTTAGGGTTAGGCTGCCCTCATGGTTGGGTAGAATACATAACTCACCCCTGTCGGGATCTTCATCTTGCACTGGGATAGTCTACCCAAGCCATATTACCAGGGTTGGACTGGCCCACAGGTGTACAGGGGAAACCACCGGTGGGCCCTACTGCCTAGGGGCCCACCCCCTCCTCTAGGGATCAGGTTCCAGACTGTGCTGTTACTAATCTAGTACATTATCTTGCATGCAGTACAGTATTTACTGTATATACTGTACTTATGTAGGGGACCAACTCTTGGTTAGGCAAACCAGTGTGGTGGCTGGGCACACCCCCTCTCGAATCTGGCCACACCCCTAAACATGGGATCCTACCACTGCATCCCCCCGGTGGGCCCTACATGCCTCAGTCCGACACTACATATTACATATACCCATTAACAAGCTGTACATTTTCTACTTGGTAACTCTGCACCAGCTATTAATTCCTTAAAAATATATATATTTGTGAAATTACTTGCAGCATTAAAACAATGTAATACGGCTAATTGGGATAAAAATAGTTTACATTTTCAGCAAACTATGTTCCAGAAAGGATTTATATTAGCTGTAAGACTATTAACCTTTTCTTGTCACTTAGCCCACACAATCTTTAATATAAAACCAATTAAGAGAGTACAAGAGAAAAAGATGCTGTTATACTGGATGTACTGTAGGTTTTCTGTTGTACATACAGAGAAAAAGTGGTTTTTGAAAAGTAAAGGGCAATAGCTGATAAAAGTTGCAAACCACAGTTTTTAGTATTTTATTTAGGACTTTTTCATATTTATCCACTACAAACATGCACAGTCCTGCCTCCAAAGTTTAAAAATTGTATAAAAAAAAAAAAAATAAGATAAAAATATTCTTATGAGTCCATACCATCATTGTGTTCGAAATACAATTTTTTAGAAGATGACGCTACCTACCTTGAAACATTAATGTCAGTACAGCAGGTTGTATCGGCAAAAATGAATTTAAAACGCTTCAAAAATACATAAATAAAAACACACAAAGTACATAAATAAAAGCACATCAAAAGTGCACTTTTCCTGATTTTTACCAATTTTATAAACCTATATTTGTGATGTAGCCATCAATGGATAATCAGACCTAAGAGAGAGAGATGTTTTATAGAAAACTAAACAATAACAAATATAAATGTAAATGTTTCAGGATTTGATAAGAGCTGATTACATACTGTAGCATGAAAACGGGAAATCTTTTTATTTCTTTAGTAGGTAGAGATAAATAAAATATTACAGCAAGTTTGGGGTTTCTAAAAATGCCTGTGATTTGTATCCTGTGACTCAGAGATTGTGTTAAAAGAAATGATAGAATTTAAAATGCACCTGTCTGGCAAAACTTCATTTCCATTAAAATGTCGTTTCTTAGCAATATATTTTTACACAAAAAACAACAAAATTTAGCATTTTAACATTGATTAATTAGCTAAAAAATTAATATTGTAACAAAATCTCCTAACAAATACAAACACCTGTTTTGCTGAAAAGTGAGTCACTGGGCAGTATGGATGGTGTAATGGTTAGCATTACTGCCTCTCAGCACTGAGGTCATGGGTTTGAGTACCACCATGGCCCTACCTGTGTGGAGTTTGTATATTCTCCCCGTTCTTGTGAGGGTTTCCTCTGGGTACTCCGGTTTCCTCCCACAATCCAAAAATATACTGGTAGGTCAATTGGATCCCAACAAAAATTAACCCTAGTATGAATGTGTGCTCGTGTACATGTGGTTGGGAATATAGATTGTAAGCTCCACTGGGTCAAGGACAGATGTGAATGGCCAAATATTCTCTGTAAAAGCGCTGCGGAATATGTGTGCGCTATATAAATAATTGGTAATAATAATTGGGGGGAATTCAATTTGATGCGAGGTAAAAAACATTGCATACTTTGCGTCTAGTTTTGGGATACATTGAGTATGCGTGCTCCCGATACCCACTGTATCCAATAAAAAAACAAAAAATAAATAAATACCTTTCCGGTGGTCTTCCCGGATCCTGGTGGTCTACCCTCCATCTTTACACTGGGGAGAGACTGCTGGGAGTAACGGGGGGCTGATCGGGGGGGCTGCTGAGAAGCTCCAGGCTTTGGAGCTGGTGGGAGATGTACAGTACTTCTCACAACTGTTGCCTTGGGGGGTGGGGGAACACTACATAGGGGAGAAGGTTCACACACATCGGGGGTCACTCACACTCATGCACACTCACACACTACATACCACTGCTGCAGAAGACTTGGATCCGGACGCTTCAGAAGGGGAGCAACTACAGACTAATTTAGCTAATTGAAATTGGTGCCAGAGCAAGTCCTGCTGAATTTTCCCAAAATGTATGATTTTAGGAAAAATCAGACTTGCTCTGTGGGTGTGAAAAAAAGATGCAGTAATTTCGGCTGCTCGAAAAAACTCCGTTTTTTTTTTTCAATTTCCTGCCGACTTCTTCCTCGATTTAATGATTCTCCAATCTACCAATATGCGCCCATACATTGCCCATTTTAATAGCAAAATACTAGTAAAGGTCTGCAAATCTGATTGTTACCATCCTCTAACCCCGATTGGTCGTTGAAATTCAACATCTTGGGCAACCTGATTTACCGATCATTTTCAGAACAGAATCGTCAATTGCTGAACCCTATGCTTTGTTTCTTTTTTGTACACAATTATCTGCAAAATGCAGAATTCTTCCAACTGATTGTTGATGTAAAGTATTGGTCATAAAAAGGCCCGACTAGTATGTTTTCAAACTATATTGATACATTTTGTCGGTAATATCTATGGCACAAGTTGAAGTATTTTATCATTTGTGCATTTTTCAACTAGAAGTTGGCTAAAATATTGGGCCTAATTAAGACCCGATCGCTGCAACGTCAACGATCGCAGCCTAAAGCCCTTTGTGTGATGTGCTCGCACAGCGGCCGCATTGCGCGTGCGCACACAGTGAGATGTGAAAGCATCTCACTCCTGGGATCGCCTCTGCCTGATTGACTGGCAGAGGCGGTTGCAGAGTGGGAGGGGGTGTGCCAGTGTAGTTTCAACTCTGTGTGTGTGTGTGTGGGGGGGGGGGGGGGAGAGGCAATTCACAGTGCAGACAATGCAGGTGTGCCCGGACCACTGCTGGGGCGGGCTGCAGTGGATGCGTGAAGTCACACGCAGATGCTGCAATCTAAAGCCATAACTGGTAGCTGCCTGCCACCGCATCTAAGTTGCGTATGCAGGGAGCTACTTGCCGGGTGTGATAGCATCACAGCCATGCAATGCTTTCACACCTCTGTGGGGTGTAGGGGGGAATGGGGCTTGACAAGCGGCGTGGACTAGCCCTGTACTGGTGTTACCCGTCACATGTCAGATATTCTGTTATCTCCAATTCAACTTATTCATCACCACTTTCAGTTGACCTAAATGGAGTGAGCAGCAAGTTTTGTGGAGTTACCTTTGCACTCTTGTATATGGGAAATATTACAATTTATCTTATCTATATCATTGCTAGCACAATCTCTGTATTAACCATCGACATCAGCCAGGATCTAGCACAGTACCTGTAATCACCAACAGACCAGAGCCAGGAACTAGCACAGAGCCTTTAATCTGCAATTTCTCAGAGCCAGGAACTAGCACAGAGCCTGAAATCACCGACTTCCCAGAGCCAGGAACTAGCACAGTGCCTGTAATCACCTACTACCCAGAGCAAGGAACTAGCACAGTGCCTGTAATCACCCACTGCCCAGAGCCAGGAACTAGCACAGTGCCTGTAATCACCAACAGGCCAGAGCCAGGAACTAGCACAGAGACTTTAATCTCCAACTTCTCAGAGCCAGGAACTAGCACAGAGCCTGAAATTTATTTATTTTATTTATTTATTAACAGTTTCTTATATAGCGCAGCAAATTCCGTTGCGCTTTACAATTTGAAATAACAATAACAAACTGGGTGATAACAGTCATAGAGGTAGGAAGGCCCTGCTCGTAAGCTTACAATCTATAGGGAAATAGGCATATGTACACAAGGAAAGGTGCTATCTATTGCATAGAATGAGAAGACATGTGAGGATATGTGTGGACTGTAAAGAGTGGATGTAATTTGATAGGAAGGTTTATGAAAGTTATGTGGGCGGTTCAGGAATTTGATACGCTTGCCTAAAGAGGTGAGTTTTGAGGGAACGCTTGAAGGTTTGGAGACTAGAGGAGAGTCTTATTGTGCGTGGTAGGGCATTCCACAGGGTGGG
Organism: Pseudophryne corroboree; assembly: GCF_028390025.1. Lineage (NCBI taxonomy): Eukaryota > Metazoa > Chordata > Amphibia > Anura > Myobatrachidae > Pseudophryne > Pseudophryne corroboree. The sequence goes on from NC_086448.1 coordinate 813,613,598, forward strand.
TGCAGCCCGATGAAAGTCCTGCAGTCGTGAGTGGGAGCGAGTAATGAGTGTGGATGAGAGACGCAGATCTTGTGAAGAGCGAAGAAATCACCGACTTCCCAGAGCCAGGTACTAGCACAGTGCCTGTAATCACCTACTACCCAGAGCAAGGAACTAGCACAGTGCCTGTAATCACCCACTGCCCAAAGCCAGGAACTAGCACAGTGCCTGTAATCACCAACTGCTCAGAGCCAGGAACTAGCCCAGTGCCTGTAATCACCAACTGCCCAGAGCAAGGAACTAGCACAGTGCCTGTAATCACCTACTACCCAGAGCAAGGAACTAGCACAGTGCCTGTAATCACCCACTGCCCAAAGCCAGGAACTAGCACAGTGCCTGTAATCACCCACTGCCCAGAGCCAGGAACTAGCACAGTGCCTGTAATCACCAACTGCCCAGAGCAAGGAACTAGCATAGTGCCTGTAATCACCAACTGCCCAGAGCCAGTAACTAGCACAGTGCCTGTAATCACCAACTGCCCAGAGCCAGGAACTAACACAGTGCCTGTAATCACCAACTGCCCAGAGCCAGTAACTAGCACAGTGCCTGTAATCACCAACTGCCCAGAGCAAGGAACTAGCACAGTGCCTGTAATCACCCACTGCCCAGAGCCAGGAACTTGCACAGTGCCTGTAATCACCCACTGCCCAGAGCCAGGAACTAGCACAGTGCCTGTAATCACCAACTGCCCAGAGCCAGGAACTAGCACAGTGCCTGTAATCACCAACTGCCCAGAGCCAGGAACTAGCACAGTGCCTGTAATCACCAACTGCCCAAAGCCAGGAACTAGCACAGTACCTGTAATCACCAACTGCCCAAAGCCAGGAACTAGCACAGTACCTGTAATCGCCAACTGCCCAAAGCCAGGAACTAGCACAGTGCCTGTAATCACCAACTGCCCAAAGCCAGGAACTAGCACAGTACCTGTAATCACCAACAGGCCAGAGCCAGGAACTAGCACAGTGCCTGTAATCACCAACTGCCCAGAGCCAGGAACTAGCACAGTGCCTGTAATCACCAACTACCCAGAGCCGGGAACTAGCACATTGCCTGTAATCACCCAGAGCCCGTAACTAGCACAGTGCCTGTAATCACCAACTGCCCAGAGCCAGGAACTAGCACAGTGCCTGTAATCACCAACTACCCAGAGCCGGGAACTAGCACAGTGCCTGTAATCACCAACTGCCCAGAGCCAGGAACTAGCACAGTGCCTGTAATCACCCACTGCCCAGAGCCAGGAACTAGCACAGTGCCTGTAATCACCAACTGCCCAGAGCCAGGAACTAGCACAGTGCCTGTAATCACCAACTACCCAGAGCCGGGAACTAGCACAGTGCCTGTAATCACCCACTGCCCAGAGCCAGGAACTAGCACAGCGCCTGTAATCACCAACTGCCCAGAGCCAGGAACTAGCACAGTGCCTGTAATCACCAACTAACCAGAGCCAGGAACTAGTACACTGCCTGTAATCAGCAACTGCCCAGAGCCAGGAACTAGCACAGCGCCTGTAATCACCAACTAACCAGAGCCAGGAACTAGCACAGCGCCTGTAATCTCCAACTGCCCAGAGCCAGAAACTAGCACAGTGCCTGTAATCACCAACTAACTAGAGCCAGGAACTAGCACAGCGCCTGTAATTACCAACTTCCCAGAGCCAGGAACAAGCACAGTGCCTGTAATCACCTACTGCCCAGAGCCAGGAACAAGCACAGTGCCTGTAATCACCTACTGCCCAGAGCCAGGAACAAGCACAGTGCCTGTAATCACCTACTAACCAGAACCAAGAACTAGCACAGTGCCTGTAATCACCAACTTACCAGAACCAGGAACTAGCACAGTGCCTGTAATTACCCACTGCCCAGGGCCAGGAACTAGCATAGTGCCTCTAATCACCCACTGCCCAGAGCCAGGAACTAGCACAGTGCCTTTAATCTCCATCTTCCCAGAGCCAGGAACTAGCACAGTACCTGTAATCACCAACTGCTCAGAGCCAATAATTAGCACAGCACCTGTAATCACCCACTGCCCAGAGCCAAGAACCAGCACATTGCCTATAATCACCCACTGCCCAGAGCCAGGAACTAGCACAGTGCCTGTAATCACCAACTGCCCAGAGCCAGGAACTAGCACAGTGCCTGTAATCAGCATCTGCCCAGAGCCAGGAACTAGCACAGTGTCTGTAAATACCCACTGCCTAGAGACAGGAACTAGCACAGTACCTGTAATCACCAACTTCCCAGAGCCAGGAACTAGCACAGTGCCTGTAATCACCCACTGTCTAGAGCCAGGAACTAGCACAGTGCCTGTAATCACCAACTGCCCAGAGCCAGGAACTAGCACAGTGTCTGTAATCACCCACTGCCCATTGCCAGGAACTAGCACAGTGTCTGTAATCACCCACTGCCCAGAGCCAGGAACTAGCACAGTGCCTGTAATCACCCACTGCCCAGAGCCAGGAACTAGCACAGTGCCTGTAATCACCCACTGCCCAGAGCCAGGAACTAGCACAGTGCCTGTAATCACCCACTGCCCAGAGTCAGGTACCAGCAAAATGCATGTAATCACCAACTGCCCAGAGCCAAGAACTAGCACAGTGCCAGTAATCACCAACTAACCAGAGCCAGGAACTAGCACAATGCATGTAATCATCAACTGCCCAGAGCCAGGAACTAGCACAGTGCCTGTAATCACCAACTACCCAGAGCCAGGAACTAGCACAGTGCCTGTAATCACCCACTGCCCAGAGCCAGGAACTAGCACAGTGCCTGTAATCACCCACTGCCCAGAGCCAGGAACTAGCACAGTGCCTGTAATCACCCACTGCCCAGAGCCAGGAACTAGCACAGTGCCTGTAATCACCCACTGCCAGAGCCAGGTACCAGCAAAATGCATGTAATCACCAACTGCCCAGAGCCAAGAACTAGCACAGTGCCAGTAATCACCAACTAACCAGAGCCAGGAACTAGCACAATGCATGTAATCATCAACTGCCCAGAGCCAGGAACTAGCACAGTGCCTGTAATCACCAACTACCCAGAGCCAGGAACTATAAGTACCTGTAATCACCAACTGACCAGAGCCAGGAACTAGCACAATGCATGTATTCATCAACTGCCCAGAGCCAGGACCTAGCACAGTGCCTTTAATCTCCAACTTCCCAGAGTCAGGAACTAGCACAGGGCCTGTAATCACCCACTGCCCAGAGCCAGGAACTAGCACAGTTCCTGTAATCACCAGCTACCCAGAGCAAGGAACTAGCACAGTGCCTGTAATCACCCACTGCCCAAAGCCAGGAACTAGCACAGTACCTGTAATCATCAACTGCCCAGACCCAGGAACTAGCACAGTGCCTGTAATCACCAACTGCCCAGAGCCAGGAACTAGCACAGTGCCTGTAATCACCAACTACCCAGAGCCAGGAACTAGCACAGTGCCCAGAGCCAGGAACTAGCACAATGCATGTAATCACCCACTGTCCAGAGCCAGGAACTAGCACAGTGCCTGTATTCACCCACTGCCCATAGCCAGGAACTAGCACTGTTCCTGCAATCACCTACTGCCCAGTGCCAGGAACTAGCACAGCGCCTGTAATCACCAACTTCCCAGAGCCAGGAACTAGCACAGTGCCTGTAATCACCCACTGCCCAGAGCCAGCAACTAGCACAGTGCCTGTAATCACCCACTGCCAAGAGCCAGCAACTAGCACAGTGCCTGTAATCACCCACTGCCCAGAGCCAGGAACTAGCACAGTGCCTGTAATCACCCACTGCCCAGAGCCAGGAACTAGCACAGTGCCTGTAATCACCCACTGCCCAGAACCAGGAACTAGCACAGTGCCTGTAATCACCAACTGCCCAGAGCCAGGAACTAGCACAGTGCCTGTAATCACCAACTAACCAGAGCCAGGAACTAGCACAGTGCCTGTAATTACATACTAAGCAGAGCCAGGAACTAGCACAGTGCCTGTAATCAGCAACTGCCCAGAGCCAGGAACTAGCAAAGCGCCTGTAATCACCAACTGCCCAGAGCCAGGAACTAGCACAGTACCTGTAATCATCTACTGCCCAGAGCCAGGAACTAGCACAGTGCCTGTAATCACTCACTGCCCAGAGCCAGGAACCAGCACAGTGCCTGTAATCAACAACTGCTCTGAGCCATGAACAAGCACATTGCCTGTAATCATCAACTGCCCAGAGCCAGGAAGTAGCACAGTGCCTGTAATCAGCAACTGCCAAGAGCCAGGAACTAGCACAGTGCCTGTAATCACCAACTGCCCAGAGCCAGGAACTAGCACAGTGCCTGTAATCACAAACTGCAAGAGCCAGGTACTAGCACAGTGCCTGTAATCAACAACTGCTCAGAGACAGTAACTAGCACAGTGCCTGTAATCACCCACTACCCAATGCCAGGAACTAGCATAGTGCCTGTAATCACCAGCTGCCCAGAGCCAGGAACTAGTACAGCACCTGTAATCACCCACTGCCCAGAGCCAGGAACCAGCACAGTGCCTGTAATCACCCACTGTCCAGAGCCAGGAACAAGCATAGAGCCTGTAATCACCAACTGCCCAGAACCAGGAACAAGCACAGTGCCTGTAATCACCAACTAACCAGAACCAGGAACTAGCACAGTGCCAGTAATCACCCACTGCACAGAGCCAGCAACTAGCACAGTGCCTGTAATCACCCACTGCCCAGAGCCAGGAACTAGCACAGTGCCTGTAATCACCCACTGCAAGAGCCAGGTACTAGCACAGTGCCTGTAATCAACAACTGCTCAGAGACAGTAACTAGCACAGTGCCTGTAATCACCCACTACCCAATGCCAGGAACTAGCATAGTGCCTGTAATCACCAGCTGCCCAGAGCCAGGAACTAGTACAGCACCTGTAATCACCCACTGCCCAGAGCCAGGAACCAGCACAGTGCCTGTAATCACCCACTGTCCAGAGCCAGGAACAAGCATAGTGCCTGTAATCACCTACTGCCCAGAACCAGGAACAAGCACAGTGCCTGTAATCACCAACTAACCAGAACCAGGAACTAGCACAGTGCCAGTAATCACCCACTGCACAGAGCCAGCAACTAGCACAGTGCCTGTAATCACCCACTGCCCAGAGCCAGGAACAAGCACAGTGCCTGTAATCACCCACTGCCCAGAGCCAGGAACTAGCACAGTGCCTGTAATCACCCACTGCCCAGAGCCAGGAACTAGCACAGTGCCTGTAATCACCCACTGCCCAGAGCCAGCAACTAGCACAGTGCCTGTAATCACCCACTGCCCAGAGCCAGCAACTAGCACAGTGCCTGTAATCACCCACTGCCCAGAGCCAGGAACTAGCACAGTGCCTGTAATCACCCACTGCCCAGAGCCAGGAACTAGCACAGTGCCTGTAATCACCCACTGCCCAGAGCCAGGAACTAGCACAGTGCCTGTAATCACCAACTGCCCAGAGCCAGGAACTAGCACAGTGCCTGTAATCACCAACTAACCATAGCCAGGAACTAGCACAGTGCCTGTAATTACCAACTAAGCAGAGCCAAGAACAAGCACAGTGCCTGTAATCAGCAACTGCCCAGAGCTAGGAACTAGCATAGCGCCTGTAATCACCAACTTCCCAGAGTCAGGAACTAGCACAGTGCCTGTAATCAGCAACTGCCCAGAGCTAGGAACTAGCACAGCGCCTGTAATCACCCACTGCCCAGAGCCAGGAAGTAGCACAGTGCCAGTAATCACCCACTGCCCAGAGCCAGGAACTAGCACAGCGCCTGTAATCACCCACTGCCCAGAGCCAGGAACTAGCACAGTACCTGTAATCACCAACTGCCCATAGCCAGGAACTAGCACAGCACCTGTAATCACCCACTGCCCAGAGCCAGGAACCAGCACAGTGCCTGTAATCACCCACTGCCCAGACCCAGGAACTAGCACAGCGCATGTAATCACCAACTTTCCAGAGCCAGGAACAAGCACAATGCCTGTAATCACCTACTGCCCAGAACCAGGAACTAGCACAGTGCCTGTAATCACCAACTGCCCAGAACCAGGAACTAGCACAGTGCCTGTAATCACCTACTGCCCAGAACCAGGAACTATCACAGTGCCTGTAATCACCAACTTACTTAGAACCAGGAACTAGCACAGTGCCTGTAATCTCCAACTTCCCAGAGCCAGGAACTAGCATAGTGCCTGTAATCACCCACTGCCCAGAGCCAGGAACTAGCACAGTGCCCTTAATCACCGACTGCCCAGAGCCAGGATCTAGCACAGTGCCTGTAATCACCGACTGCCCAGAAAAAGGATCTAAAACAGTGCCTGTAATCACCCACTACCCAGAGCCAGGAACTAGCACAGTGCCTGTAATCACCAACTGCCCAGAGCCAGGAACAAGCACAGTGCCTGTAATCACCCACTGCCCAGAGCCAGGTACTAGCACAGTGCCTGTAATCACCCACTGCCCAGAGCCAGGAACTAGCACAGTGCCTGTAATCACCCACTGCCCAGAGCCAGGAACTAGCACAGTGTCTGTAATCACCCACTGCCCAGAGCCAGGAACAAGCACAGTGCCTGTAATCACCCACTGCCCAGAGCCAGGCACTAGCACAGTGCCTGTAATCACCAACTGCCCAGAGCCAGGAACAAGCACAGTGCCTGAAATCACCAACTGCCCAGAAAGCCAGGCTGAACTAGCACAGATGCCTGGAATATCACCTACTGCCAGATCACCAGACTATCACAGACCAGGAACTATCACAGTGCCTGTAACCAAACCAGACACTAGCATAGTGCCTGTAATCACCCACTGCCCAGAGCCAGACATCACATGCAAGTGCCTGTAATCACCAACTGCCCAGAGCCAGGAACAAGCACAGTGCCTGTAATCACCCACTGCCCAGAGCCAGGTACTAGCACAGTGCCTGTAATCACCCACTGCCCAGAGCCAGGAACTAGCACAGTGCCTGTAATCACCCACTGCCCAGAGCCAGGAACTAGCACAGTGTCTGTAATCACCCACTGCCCAGAGCCAGGTACAAGCACAGTGCCTGTAATCACCCACTGCCCAGAGCCAGGCACTAGCACAGTGCCTGTAATCACCAACTGCCCAGAGCCAGGAACAAGCACAGTGCCTGTAATCACCCACTGCCCAGAGCCAGGAACTAGCACTCTGCCTGTAATCACCAACTTCCCAGAGCCTGGACCTAGAACAGAGCCTGTAATCACCAACTTCCCAGAGCCAGGAACTAGCACAGTGCCTGTAATCACCAACTGCCCAGAGCCAGGAACTAGCACGGTGCCTGTAATCACCCACTGCCCAGAGCCAGGAACTAGCACTATGCCTTTAATCACCAACTTCCCAGAGCCTGGACCTAGAACAGAGCCTGTAATCACCCACTGCCCAGAGCTAGGAACTAGCACAGCGCCTATAATCACCCACTGCCCAGAGCCAGGAACTAGCACAGTGCCTGTAATCACCCATTGCCCAGAGCCAGGAACTAGCACAGTGCCTGTAATCACCAACATCCCAGAGCCAGGAACTAGCACAGTGCCTCTAATCACCAACTACCCAGAGCCAGGAACTAGCACGGTGCCTGTAATCACCCACTGCCCAGAGCCAGGAACTAGCACTATGCCTTTAATCACCAACTACCCAGAGCCTGGACCTAGAACAGAGCCTGTAATCACCCATTGCCCAGAGCCAGGAACTAGCACAGTGCCTGTAATCACCCACTGCCCAGAGCTAGGAACTAGCACAGTGCCTGTAATCACCAACTACCCAGAGCCAGGAACTAGCACGGTGCCTGTAATCACCCACTGCCCAGAGCCAGGAACTAGCACTATGCCTTTAATCACCAACTTCCCAGAGCCTGGACCTAGAACAGAGCCTGTAATCACCCACTGCCCAGAGCCAGGAACTAGCACAGTGCCTGTAATCACCCACTGCTCAGAGCCAGGAACTAGCTCAGTGTCTTTAATTAACAACTGCCCAGAGCCATGTACTAGGAACTGTCTGCAGATAGATACAGAATAAGTTATCTAGTAGAAAGAGTATGGAAACTGTATATCAGGAGATAATTGGTGGGTTAGTGAGGACAGTGCTGTAAGTGACAAAGGCAGTGTCAATATATGAAGAGAATGGAGGTAGCAGGAAGCCACAGACTGAGAGTTATATAGAGAAAGGAACTGCATCCCCAGCAGCACAGAGTATATCAGATGAGTGATGTGTTAGGATAAGGCTGCATGTGACAGGAAGTGCTTTGTGTCCAACATATCTCTATATCAAATAAAGTTTGTGCATCCAACTTGTTATATTTCAGTTTCATTTACAGACCAGCACATTTTAACATTTATTATTGAAATGTAGCAGAAAAGAACATTATTATGTAAAAAGCATGGAAATTTAGATTACCTAAAGACATCAGTGCCTCACTTGAGTAATTTATATGGAAATTTCTCTGTGTAAAATCTTGTTATGATTAAATAAAAGTATTTTATCTGGGACAGAACATTGCAACCCCCTGTCACATGCCACAAAGTGGGCAGGGGTCCTGAAATGCCCTTTTCACCTCCTGGTGCCGACTTACTACCCTCAGTAGAGCAGAGTTGACTGTTAAGGGAAAAATACAGTAACGTAATATTTTTAAGACCTTTATTAAATGCAAACAATTGCAGCATGACACTAAGTTAGAGATGAGCGCCTGAAATTTTTCGGGTTTTGTGTTTTGGTTTTGGGTTCGGTTCCGCGGCCGTGTTTTGGGTTCGAACGCGTTTTGGCAAAACCTCACCGAATTATTTTTGTCGGATTCGGGTGTGTTTTGGATTCGGGTGTTTTTTTCAAAAAACCCTAAAAAACAGCTTAAATCATAGAATTTGGGGGTAATTTTGATCCCAAAGTATTATTAACCTCAAAAAACATAATTTACACTCATTTTCAGCCTATTCTGAACACATCACACCTCACAATATTATTTTTAGTCCTAAAATTTGCACCGAGGTCGCTGTGTGAGTAAGATAAGCGACCCTAGTGGCCGACACAAACACCGGGCCCATCTAGGAGTGGCACTGCAGTGTCACGCAGGATGTCCCTTCCAAAAAACCCTCCCCAAACAGCACATGACGCAAAGAAAAAAAGAGGCGCAATGAGGTAGCTGTGTGAGTAAGATTAGCGACCCTAGTGGCCGACACAAACACCGGGCCCATCTAGGAGTGGCACTGCAGTGTCACGCAGGATGTCCCTTCCAAAAAACCCTCCCCAAACAGCACATGACGCAAAGAAAAAAAGAGGCGCAATGAGGTAGCTGACTGTGTGAGAAAGATAAGCGACCCTAGTGGCCGACACAAACACCGGGCCCATCTAGGAGTGGCACTGCAGTGTCACGCAGGATGGCCCTTCCAAAAAACCCTCCCCAAACAGCACATGACGCAAAGAAAAAAAGAGGCGCAATGAGGTAGCTGACTGTGTGAGTAAGATTAGCGACCCTAGTGGCCGACACAAACACCGGGCACATCTAGGAGTGGCACTGCAGTGTCACGCAGGATGTCCCTTCCAAAAAACCCTCCCCAAACAGCACATGACGCAAAGAAAAAAAGAGGCGCAATGAGGTAGCTGTGTGAGTAAGATTAGCGACCCTAGTGGCCGACACAAACACCGGGCCCATCTAGGAGTGGCACTGCAGTGTCACGCAGGTTGTCCCTTCCAAAAAACCCTCCCCAATCAGCACATGATGCAAAGAAAAAGAAAAGAAAAAAGAGGTGCAAGATGGAATTATCCTTGGGCCCTCCCACCCACCCTTATGTTGTATAAACAAAACAGGACATGCACACTTTAACCAACCCATCATTTCAGTGACAGGGTCTGCCACACGACTGTGACTGATATGACGGGTTGGTTTGGACCCCCCCCCAAAAAAGAAGCAATTAATCTCTCCTTGCACAAACTGGCTCTACAGAGGCAAGATGTCCACCTCATCTTCACCCTCCGATATATCACCGTGTACATCCCCCTCCTCACAGATTATCAATTCGTCCCCACTGGAATCCACCATCTCAGCTCCCTGTGTACTTTGTGGAGGCAATTGCTGCTGGTCAATGTCTCCGCGGAGGAATTGATTATAATTCATTTTAATGAACATCATCTTCTCCACATTTTCTGGATGTAACCTCGTATGCCGATTGCTGACAAGGTGAGCGGCGGCACTAAACACTCTTTCGGAGTACACACTTGTGGGAGGGCAACTTAGGTAGAATAAAGCCAGTTTGTGCAAGGGCCTCCAAATTGCCTCTTTTTCCTGCCAGTATAAGTACGGACTGTGTGACGTGCCTACTTGGATGCGGTCACTCATATAATCCTCCACCATTCTATCAATGTTGAGAGAATCATATGCAGTGACAGTAGACGACATGTCCGTAATCGTTGTCAGGTCCTTCAGTCCGGACCAGATGTCAGCATCAGCAGTCGCTCCAGACTGCCCTGCATCACCGCCAGCGGGTGGGCTCGGAATTCTGAGCCTTTTCCTCGCACCCCCAGTTGCGGGAGAATGTGAAGGAGGAGATGTTGACAGGTCGCGTTCCGCTTGACTTGACAATTTTGTCACCAGCAGGTCTTTCAACCCCAGCAGACCTGTGTCTGCCGGAAAGAGAGATCCAAGGTAGGCTTTAAATCTAGGATCGAGCACGGTGGCCAAAATGTAGTGCTCTGATTTCAACAGATTGACCACCCGTGAATCCTTGTTAAGCGAATTAAGGGCTGCATCCACAAGTCCCACATGCCTAGCGGAATCGCTCCGTGTTAGCTCCTTCTTCAATGCCTCCAGCTTCTTCTGCAAAAGCCTGATGAGGGGAATGACCTGACTCAGGCTGGCAGTGTCTGAACTGACTTCACGTGTGGCAAGTTCAAAGGGCATCAGAACCTTGCACAACGTTGAAATCATTCTCCACTGCACTTGAGACAGGTGCATTCCACCTACTATATCGTGCTCAATTGTATAGGCTTGAATGGCCTTTTGCTGCTCCTCCAACCTCTGAAGCATATAGAGGGTTGAATTCCACCTCGTTACCACTTCTTGCTTCAGATGATGGCAGGGCAGGTTCAGTAGTTTTTGGTGGTGCTCCAGTTTTCTGTACGTGGTGCCTGTACGCCGAAAGTGTCCCGCAATTCTTCTGGCCACCGACAGCATCTCTTGCACGCCCCTGTCGTTTTTTAAAAAATTCTGCACCACCAAATTCAAGGTATGTGCAAAACATGGGACGTGCTGGAATTGGCCCAGATTTAATGCACACACAATATTGCTGGCATTGTCCGATGCCACAAATCCACAGGAGAGTCCAATTGGGGTAAGCCATTCCGCGATGATCTTCCTCAGTTGCCGTAAGAGGTTTTCAGCTGTGTGCGTATTCTGGAAAGCGGTGATACAAAGCGTAGCCTGCCTAGGAAAGAGTTGGCGTTTGCGAGATGCTGCTACTGGTGCCGCCGCTGCTGTTCTTGCGGCGGGAGTCCATACATCTACCCAGTGGGCTGTCACAGTCATATAGTCCTGACCCTGCCCTGCTCCACTTGTCCACATGTCCGTGGTTAAGTGGACATTGGGTACAGCTGCATTTTTTAGGACACTGGTGACTCTTTTTCTGAGGTCTGTGTACATTTTCGGTATCGCCTGCCTAGAGAAATGGAACCTAGATGGTATTTGGTACCGGGGACACAGTACCTCCAACAAGTCTCTAGTTGGCTCTGCAGTAATGATGGATACCGGAACCACGTTTCTCACCACCCAGGATGCCAAGGCCTCAGTTATCCGCTTTGCAGTAGGATGACTGCTGTGATATTTCATCTTCCTCGCAAAGGACTGTTGAACAGTCAATTGCTTACTGGAAGTAGTACAAGTGGGCTTACGACTTCCCCTCTGGGATGACCATCGACTCCCAGCGGCAACAACAGCAGCGCCAGCAGCAGTAGGCGTTACACGCAAGGATGCATCGGAGGAATCCCAGGCAGGAGAGGACTCGTCAGACTTGCCAGTGACATGGCCTGCAGGACTATTGGCATTCCTGGGGAAGGAGGAAATTGACACTGAGGGAGTTGGTGGGGTGGTTTGCGTGAGCTTGGTTACAAGAGGAAGGGATTTACTGGTCAGTGGACTGCTTCCGCTGTCACCCAAAGTTTTTGAACTTGTCACTGACTTATTATGAATGCGCTGCAGGTGACGTATAAGGGAGGCTGTTCCGAGGTGGTTAACGTCCTTACCCCTACTTATTACAGCTTGACAAAGGGAACACACGGCTTGACACCTGTTGTCCGCATTTCTGGTGAAATACCTCCACACCGAAGAGCTGATTTTTTTGGTATTTTCACCTGGCATGTCAACGGCCATATTCCTCCCACGGACAACAGGTGTCTCCCCGGGTGCCTGACTTAAACAAACCACCTCACCATCAGAATCCTCCTGGTCAATTTCCTCCCCAGCGCCAGCAACACCCATATCCTCCTCATCCTGGTGTACTTCAACACTGACATCTTCAATCTGACTATCAGGAACTGGACTGCGGGTGCTCCTTCCAGCACTTGCAGGGGGCGTGCAAATGGTGGAAGGCGCATGCTCTTCACCTCCAGTGTTGGGAAGGTCAGGCATCGCAACCGACACAATTGGACTCTCCTTGTGGATTTGGGATTTCGAAGAACGCACAGTTCTTTGCGGTGCTTTTGCCAGCTTGAGTCTTTTCAGTTTTCTAGCGAGAGGCTGAGTGCTTCCATCCTCATGTGAAGCTGAACCACTAGCCATGAACATAGGCCAGGGCCTCAGCCGTTCCTTGCCACTCCGTGTGGTAAATGGCATATTGGCAAGTTTACGCTTCTCCTCCGACAATTTTATTTTAGGTTTTGGAGTCCTTTTTTTTTCTGATATTTGGTGTTTTGGATTTGACATGCTCTGTACTATGACATTGGGCATCGGCCTTGGCAGACGACGTTGCTGGCATTTCATCGTCTCGGCCATGACTAGTGGCAGCAGCTTCAGCACGAGGTGGAAGTGGATCTTGATCTTTCCCTAATTTTGGAACCTCAACTTTTTTGTTCTCCATATTTTATAGGCAGAACTAAAAGGCACCTCAGGTAAACAATGGAGATGGATGGATTGGATACTAGTATTGGATACCTGCCGACTGCCGACACAGAGGTAGCCACAGCCGTGAACTACCGCACTGTACACTGGTTGATAAAGAGATAGTAGTATACTCGTAACAACTAGTATGACACTATGACGACGGTATAAAGAATGAAAAAAAAACCACGGTTAGGTGGTATATATTATAATAATAATACAATTATGGATGGACGGACTGCCTGCCGACTGCCGACACAGAGGTAGCCACAGCCGTGAACTACCGCACTGTACACTGGTTGATAAAGAGATAGTAGTATACTCGTAACAACTAGTATGACACTATGACGACGGTATAAAGAATGAAAAAAAAACCACGGTTAGGTGGTATATATTATAATAATAATACAATTATGGATGGACGGACTGCCTGCCGACTGCCGACACAGAGGTAGCCACAGCCGTGAACTACCGCACTGTACACTGGTTGATAAAGAGATAGTAGTATACTCGTAACAACTAGTATGACACTATGACGACGGTATAAAGAATGAAAAAAAAAACCACGGTTAGGTGGTATATATTATAATAATAATACAATTATGGATGGACGGACTGCCTGCCGACTGCCGACACAGAGGTAGCCACAGCCTGTAAACTACCGCACTGTACACTGGTTGATAAAGAGATAGTAGTATACTCGTAACAACTAGTATGACACTATGACGACGGTATAAAGAATGAAAAAAAAACCACGGTTAGGTGGTATATATTATAATAATAATACAATTATGGATGGACGGACTGCCTGCCGACTGCCGACACAGAGGTAGCCACAGCCGTGAACTACCGCACTGTACACTGGTTGATAAAGAGATAGTAGTATACTCGTAACAACTAGTATGACACTATGACGACGGTATAAAGAATGAAAAAAAAACCACGGTTAGGTGGTATATATTATAATAATAATACAATTATGGATGGACGGACTGCCTGCCGACTGCCGACACAGAGGTAGCCACAGCCGTGAACTACCGCACTGTACACTGGTTGATAAAGAGATAGTAGTATACTCGTAACAACTAGTATGACACTATGACGACGGTATAAAGAATGAAAAAAAAACCACGGTTAGGTGGTATATATTATAATAATAATACAATTATGGATGGACGGACTGCCTGCCGACTGCCGACACAGAGGTAGCCACAGCCGTGAACTACCGCACTGTACACTGGTTGATAAAGAGATAGTAGTATACTCGTAACAACTAGTATGACACTATGACGACGGTATAAAGAATGAAAAAAAAACCACGGTTAGGTGGTATATATTATAATAATAATACAATTATGGATGGACGGACTGCCTGCCGACTGCCGACACAGAGGTAGCCACAGCCGTGAACTACCGCACTGTACACTGGTTGATAAAGAGATAGTAGTATACTCGTAACAACTAGTATGACACTATGACGACGGTATAAAGAATGAAAAAAAAACCACGGTTAGGTGGTATATATTATAATAATAATACAATTATGGATGGACGGACTGCCTGCCGACTGCCGACACAGAGGTAGCCACAGCCGTGAACTACCGCACTGTACACTGGTTGATAAAGAGATAGTAGTATACTCGTAACAACTAGTATGACACTATGACGACGGTATAAAGAATGAAAAAAAAACCACGGTTAGGTGGTATATATTATAATAATAATACAATTATGGATGGACGGACTGCCTGCCGACTGCCGACACAGAGGTAGCCACAGCCGTGAACTACCGCACTGTACACTGGTTGATAAAGAGATAGTAGTATACTCGTAACAACTAGTATGACACTATGACGACGGTATAAAGAATGAAAAAAAAACCACGGTTAGGTGGTATATATTATAATAATAATAATACAATTATGGATGGACGGACTGCCTGCCGACTGCCGACACAGAGGTAGCCACAGCCGTGAACTACCGCACTGTACACTGGTTGATAAAGAGATAGTAGTATACTCGTAACAACTAGTATGACACTATGACGACGGTATAAAGAATGAAAAAAAAACCACGGTTAGGTGGTATATATTATAATAATAATACAATTATGGATGGACGGACTGCCTGCCGACTGCCGACACAGAGGTAGCCACAGCCGTGAACTACCGCACTGTACACTGGTTGATAAAGAGATAGTAGTATACTCGTAACAACTAGTATGACACTATGACGACGGTATAAAGAAAGAAAAAAAAATACCACGGTTAGGTGGTATATATTGTAATACAATTATGGATGGACGGACTGCCTGCCGAGTTCCGACTGCCGACACAGAGGTAGCCACAGCCGTGAACTACCGCACTGTACTGTGTCTGCTGCTAATATAGACTGGTTGATAAAGAGATAGTATACAATACATACAACAATATACTACTATACTGGTGGTCAGGCACTGGTCACCACTAGTCACACTGGCAGTGGCACTCCTGCAGCAAAAGTGTGCACTGTTTAATTTTAAATTAATATAATATTATGTACTCCTGGGGGCTCCTGCTATAACAACCTGCAGTGCTCCCCAGTCTCCCCCACAATTATTATAAGCTTTGCCTTTTATACATTGATGTGCAGCACACTGGGCTGAGCTGAGTGCACACAGACTGAGTCACACTGTGTGACTGGCTGCTGCTGTGTATCGTTTTTTTTCAGGCAGAGAACGGATATAGCAGAGAACGGATATATTAAAATAAATAAAAGTTAACTAACAACAACTGCACTGGTCACTGTGGTAAACTCTGTCTGACTCTGCACAATCTCTCTCTCTCTTCTAATCTAATTTCTAATGGAGAGGACGCCAGCCACGTCCTCTCCCTATCAATCTCAATGCACGTGTGAAAATGGCGGCGACGCGCGGCTCATTATATAGAATCCGAGTCTCGCGAGAATCCGACAGCGTCATGATGACGTTCGGGCGCGCTCGGGTTAACCGAGCAAGGCGGGAGGATCCGAGTCTGCTCGGACCCGTGAAAAAAACATGAAGTTCGTGCGGGTTCGGTTTCAGAGAAACCGAACCCGCTCATCTCTACACTAAGTGTCATTGTGGTGCTTACAGTGCTAGTAAAACAGGTGCCAGCAGACAAGCAAGGCTTGAATGTGGAGTAAGGTCTATTGGGGTAATGTTCTAGCCTTGGAGAGAGATAAAGTGGAGAGAGATAAAGTACTAGCCAGTCAGCTTCTATCTGCCCTGTTACAGGCTGTGTTTGAAAAATGACAATTAGGAGCTGATTGGTTGGTAGTAGTACTGTATTTCTCTCCACTTTAACATTCTCCAAGGCTTAGTACAATTTCCCCCAATGTCGTTTTATAAGGTGGTATGTGATGTTTTTTTCAGTGTGTGGAAATCATATGCTTTTACTTTAAAAACTAAACTTTGTATGACTTGAGCTGAGTAGTATATTTGTAAACTGTATATAAGGATTAGTATATAATTCTTAGATTTGCTTGTAACCTCAATGCAAATGTTTCCTGCAAATAATCAAATTTTGGAAATATAAATTGTGAATACAGTTAAATATATTTTAGTCCAGTGGTCTCCAACCTTAATTGGGGTGCGAGCTACTTTCGGAAAATAAAACCTCTGAAGGAGCTAGCCCCTCCCCCCAATGTCTGTGTTTCCTGCAAAAGTGGGTGTGGCCTCACAAAAGTGGGTGTGGCCTCACAACTACAAGTAATGCCCCCCCGCGTAGTGCCTGATACACAAACAATGCCCCTCAGCAGTGCCAGATACACAAATTATGCCCCCAGCAGTGCCAGATATACAAATAATGCCTCCCAGCAGTGTCAGATACACAAATAATGCCCCCAGCAATGCCAGATACACAAATAATGCCCCCCAGCAGTGCCAGATACAATTTCCCTGCAGTGCCATTTAAAATGCCCCCCCGCAGCCCCAAATAAAATGCCCCCCCCCCCCATCCCCGCCCGCATTGTCCGATACAGTGCCCCACATAGTGCTAACCCTTGCTGGCTTCTTCTACTGCCGCCGGTGCTGCTCCTCCTGTATGAGGGACGGAAGGGGAGGAGAGTGCAGCGCGTGCCTCTCCTGTGAAGTCCGGAGAGCGGCTGCAGTGAGGGTGACAGAGTCTCCAGCAGCTGCGGGCATTTAAAATATGGTGCCGGTAAGTGAGAGAATCAAAACTCGCAGTACTGCATCCAATCAGGTACCGGCACTGCCGGTCCACGAGCTCTGATTGGCTGACGGCCGGCACCATATTAAAAATGAAGGGAGGAGGAGTGCCAGTGACTGCCCAAGCCCGTGCGCTCTGTGAGCTACCGAAAAATACTACGGCGAGCTACCGGTAGCTCTCGAGCTACGGGTTGGAGATCACTGTTTTAGTCCATGAGCATATTAACAGCAAACTGAACAAATGATCACCCCAGAAGTGCATCACTCATTAGGGCGATTCAATTCTCAATGATTTCTGAAAATCTGCACATTGGCGAGAATCACAGTAGAGAAACATTGCAGATTTTTCTGTGCACCCCTATAGGTTACGAAGGAACATCTGCGTTATTGATGATTGCGAGTTGCTGGACAAATTTTTTGAACAAAGGCAGCTTATGCCCATCGCTAACAATTGAATTACCCTGACAGTATTAAACACACTTTTCTTGCACTCTTTTTAAATTCTTTATGCAGGAGCATCATTTCAGTATTCATGTATGGGGAAACAAAGTGAATAGCTTTAAAAATTCCAATTGCTAGTTGCAAATTTTGAACCTGATATGGAAAGTTATTCAATTTGATTAGACAAAACAGTACGTCCTTTAGAAGTAATTACATTTCTCCTGTTAATTGTGCGAATAGTCCTTTATGTTACAATGATGGCACCAACACAATAAGGAGAATTATAATACATGGGATCAGGTTGGCATGATATGTATCTCAGGCCAGTGTGGGCAGGGGATACGGTCATTAGGTCGACCACACTTAGGTCGACATGGTCACTAGGTCGATATGTACTAGGCCAACAAGGAAAAAGATCGACATGCATTTTTTCAAATTTTTTAAACTTTTTCATACTTTACGATCCACGTGGACTACGATTGGGAAGCATGGTGAGTGAAGCGAGCCATGCGAGGGGACACGGTGCACTAATTGTGGTTCCCCTTCACTTTACTAAGAAAAAGACACCGAAAAAAGTAAAAAAAAACCTCATGTCGACTATTTTCCATGTCATCGTTGTTCATGTCGACCTAATGACCACATCGACCTAATGACCATGTTAACTTAATGCATGTCGACCAATAGTGGTTGACCTAATAACTGTTGACTTAAGTATGCTCGACCTAGTGACCCATACCCGTGGGCAGTTACACATGGATGAAGAGGAATATTTTTTAAAAAATACTGCAAGGCGTGAACATATTATTTGTCTGCGTACCCCTCACACACATAATTATCATTACTTTTTTTAATGAGATAATATGGAAGATAAACTAAGGTGTTCCAGGATGAAGAGGGAATAATGTGATTGGCTTTAATCTGAGCACATGGCACACTGTCTGCTCACATGTAAACGCACGTTGTCCTGTTTGACTAATGGGGCCCAAACATCAAGGGAGAATCAGGGCTATTCCCCGCTCTCCTAATGCCTTGGTTGTGTGATCGGGGACATTTGATAATCCTCAATTCGCCAATTTCTATAAAAATTTGATTGGGGTCGTTGAGTCAGGGATTTTTAACATGCAGGATTTTGTTGATCTGTCCCCGATGGATCACCTGTCCAGTTGCAGATCGCTGAATCGGACTGATGTAGGCACAATGGGGAGATGAGGCTCTGGTGCACGGCCCATATAAGAGTACTTGGTTATTTTTTTTCTCTGTACGGTATCTCCCTGGTAATTAAGTAACAGATAATTCCACCATCATCTTAAAAATTAATCTTACCTCTTACTAAAGGAGGGTACACACGGAGAGATCCGTACGTAAAATCTAGTCAGATTGCTTAGAAGTTAAGCACAGTTCTCTCCGTGTGTAGGGTGCCTGCGGCAGCTATGCGCGGCCCCGCGCATCACTATCGCTGGCTCTAGATTTGGCATGCATGCCAAATCTAGTGAGATCGCTCATTTCACCTGCGGGTGAAATGAGCACCCCCACCTGCCCCCGTTTCCCCTAGAGATGAGCGCCTGAAATTTTTCGGGTTTTGTGTTTTGGTTTTGGGTTCGGTTCCGCGGCCGTGATTTGGGTTCGAACGCGTTTTGGCAAAACCTCACCGAATTTTTTTTGTCGGATTCGGGTGTGTTTTGGATTCGGGTGTTTTTTTCAAAAAACACTAAAAAACAGCTTAAATCATAGAATTTGGGGGTCATTTTGATCCCAAAGTATTATTAACCTCAAAAACCATAATTTACACTCATTTTCAGTCTATTCTGAATACCTCACACCTCACAATATTATTTTTAGTCCTAAAATTTGCACCGAGGTCGCAGTGTGAGTAAGATAAGCGACCCTAGTGGCCGACACAAACACCGGGCCCATCTAGGAGTGGCACTGCAGTGTCACGCAGGATGTCCCTTCCAAAAAACCCTCCCCAAACAGCACATGACGCAAAGAAAAAAAGAGGCGCAATGAGGTAGCTGTGTGAGTAAGATTAGCGACCCTAGTGGCCGACACAAACACCGGGCCCATCTAGGAGTGGCACTGCAGTGTCACGCAGGATGGCCCTTCCAAAAAACCCTCCCCAAACAGCACATGACGCAAAGAAAAAAAGAGGCGCAATGAGGTAGCTGTGTGAGTAAGATTAGCGACCCTAGTGGCCGACACAAACACCGGGCCCATCTAGGAGTGGCACTGCAGTGTCACGCAGGATGTCCCTTCCAAAAAACCCTCCCCAAACAGCACATGACGCAAAGAAAAAAAGAGGCGCAATGAGGTAGCTGACTGTGTGAGTAAGATTAGCGACCCTAGTGGCCGACACAAACACCGGGCCCATTTAGGAGTGGCACTGCAGTGTCACGCAGGATGTCCCTTCCAAAAAACCCTCCCCAATCAGCACATGATGCAAAGAAAAAGAAAAGAAAAAAGAGGTGCAAGATGGAATTGTCCTTGGGCCCTCCCACCCACCCTTATGTTGTATAAACAAAACAGGACATGCACACTTTAACCAACCCATCATTTCAGTGACAGGGTCTGCCACACGACTGTGACTGATATGACGGGTTGGTTTGGACCCCCCCCAAAAAAGAAGCAATTAATCTCTCCTTGCACAAACTGGCTCTACAGAGGCAAGATGTCCACCTCATCATCACCCTCCGATATATCACCGTGTACATCCCCCTCCTCACAGATTATCAATTCGTCCCCACTGGAATCCACCATCTCAGCTCCCTGTGTACTTTGTGGAGGCAATTGCTGCTGGTCAATGTCTCCGCGGAGGAATTGATTATAATTCATTTTAATGAACATCATCTTCTCCACATTTTCTGGATGTAACCTCGTACGCCGATTGCTGACAAGGTGAGCGGCGGCACTAAACACTCTTTCGGAGTACACACTTGTGGGAGGGCAACTTAGGTAGAATAAAGCCAGTTTGTGCAAGGGCCTCCAAATTGCCTCTTTTTCCTGCCAGTATAAGTACGGACTGTGTGACGTGCCTACTTGGATGCGGTCACTCATATAATCCTCCACCATTCTATCAATGTTGAGAGAATCATATGCAGTGACAGTAGACGACATGTCCGTAATCGTTGTCAGGTCCTTCAGTCCGGACCAGATGTCAGCATCAGCAGTCGCTCCAGACTGCCCTGCATCACCGCCAGCGGGTGGGCTCGGAATTCTGAGCCTTTTCCTCGCACCCCCAGTTGCGGGAGAATGTGAAGGAGGAGATGTTGACAGGTCGCGTTCCGCTTGACTTGACAATTTTGTCACCAGCAGGTCTTTCAACCCCAGCAGACTTGTGTCTGCCGGAAAGAGAGATCCAAGGTAGGCTTTAAATCTAGGATCGAGCACGGTGGCCAAAATGTAGTGCTCTGATTTCAACAGATTGACCACCCGTGAATCCTTGTTAAGCGAATTAAGGGCTCCATCCACAAGTCCCACATGCCTAGCGGAATCGCTCCGTGTTAGCTCCTCCTTCAATGTCTCCAGCTTCTTCTGCAAAAGCCTGATGAGGGGAATGACCTGACTCAGGCTGGCAGTGTCTGAACTGACTTCACGTGTGGCAAGTTCAAAGGGCATCAGAACCTTGCACAACGTTGAAATCATTCTCCATAGCGCCTGAGACAGGTGCATTCCACCTACTATATCGTGCTCAATTGTATAGGCTTGAATGGCCTTTTGCTGCTCCTCCAACCTCTGAAGCATATAGAGGGTTGAATTCCACCTCGTTACCACTTCTTGCTTCAGATGATGGCAGGGCAGGTTCAGTAGTTTTTGGTGGTGCTCCAGTCTTCTGTACGTGGTGCCTGTACGCCGAAAGTGTCCCGCAATTCTTCTGGCCACCGACAGCATCTCTTGCACGCCCCTGTCGTTTTTAAAAAAATTCTGCACCACCAAATTCAAGGTATGTGCAAAACATGGGACGTGCTGGAATTTGCCCATATTTAATGCACACACAATATTGCTGGCGTTGTCCGATGCCACAAATCCACAGGAGAGTCCAATTGGGGTAAGCCATTCCGCGATGATCTTCCTCAGTTGCCGTAAGAGGTTTTCAGCTGTGTGCGTATTCTGGAAAGCGGTGATACAAAGCGTAGCCTGCCTAGGAAAGAGTTGGCGTTTGCGAGATGCTGCTACTGGTGCCGCCGCTGCTGTTCTTGCGGCGGGAGTCCATACATCTACCCAGTGGGCTGTCACAGTCATATAGTCCTGACCCTGCCCTGCTCCACTTGTCCACATGTCCGTGATTAAGTGGACATTGGGTACAACTGCATTTTTTAGGACACTGGTGAGTCTTTTTCTGACGTTCGTGTACATTCTCGGTATCGCCTGCCTAGAGAAGTGGAACCTAGATGGTATTTGGTAACAGGGGCACACTGCCTCAATAAATTGTCTAGTTCCCTGTGAACTAACGGCGGATACCGGACGCACGTCTAACACCAACATAGTTGTCAAGGCCTCAGTTATCCGCTTTGCAGCAGGATGACTGCTGTGATATTTCATCTTCCTCGCAAAGGACTGTTGAACAGTCAATTGCTTACTGGAAGTAGTACAAGTGGGCTTACGACTTCCCCTCTGGGATGACCATCGACTCCCAGCAGCAACAACAGCAGCGCCAGCAGCAGTAGGCGTTACACGCAAGGATGCATCGGAGGAATCCCAGGCAGGAGAGGAATCGTCAGAATTGCCAGTGACATGGCCTGCAGGACTATTGGCATTCCTGGGGAAGGAGGAAATTGACACTGAGGGAGTTGGTGGGGTGGTTTGCGTGAGCTTGGTTACAAGAGGAAGGGATTTACTGGTCAGTGGACTGCTTCCGCTGTCACCCAAAGTTTTTGAACTTGTCACTGACTTATTATGAATGCGCTGCAGGTGACGTATAAGGGATGATGTTCCGAGGTGGTTAACGTCCTTACCCCTACTTATTACAGCTTGACAAAGGGAACACACGGCTTGACACCTGTTGTCCGCATTTCTGGTGAAATACCTCCACACCGAAGAGCTGATTTTTTTGGTATTTTCACCTGGCATGTCAACGGCCATATTCCTCCCACGGACAACAGGTGTCTCCCTGGGTGCCTGACTTAAACAAACCACCTCACCATCAGAATCCTCCTGGTCAATTTCCTCCCCAGCGCCAGCAACACCCATATCCTCCTCATCCTGGTGTACTTCAACACTGACATCTTCAATCTGACTATCAGGAACTGGACTGCGGGTGCTCCTTCCAGCACTTGCAGGGGGCGTGCAAATGGTGGAAGGCGCATGCTCTTCACGTCCAGTGTTGGTAAGGTCAGGCATCGCAACCGACACAATTGGACTCTCCTTGTGGATTTGGGATTTCGAAGAATGCACAGTTCTTTGCTGTGCTGCTTTTGCCAGCTTGAGTCTTTTCATTTTTCTAGCGAGAGGCTGAGTGCTTCCATCCTCATGTGAAGCTGAACCACTAGCCATGAACATAGGCCAGGGCCTCAGCCGTTCCTTGCCACTCCGTGTGGTAAATGGCATATTGGCAAGTTTACGCTTCTCCTCCGACAATTTTATTTTAGGTTTTGGAGTCCTTTTTTTTCTGATATTTGGTGTTTTGGATTTGACATGCTCTGTACTATGACATTGGGCATCGGCCTTGGCAGACGACGTTGCTGGCATTTCATCGTCTCGGCCATGACTAGTGGCAGCAGCTTCAGCACGAGGTGGAAGTGGATCTTGATCTTTCCCTAATTTTGGAACCTCAACATTTTTGTTCTCCATATAGGCACAACTAAAAGGCACCTCAGGTAAACAATGGAGATGGATACTAGTATACAATTATGGACTGCCTGCCGAGTGCAGACACAGAGGTAGCCACAGCCGTGAACTACCATACTGTACTGTGTCTGCTGCTAATATAGACTGGTTGATAAAGAGATGTCTATGTAACTATGTATGTATAAAGAAGAAAGAAAAAAAAACCACGGTTAGGTGGTATACAATTATGGACGGACTGCCTGCCGAGTGCAGACACAGAGGTAGCCACAGCCGCGAACTACCGTACTGTACTGTGTCTGCTGCTAATATAGACTGGTTGATAAAGAGATGTCTATGTAACTATGTATGTATAAAGAAGAAAGAAAAAAAAACCACGGTTAGGTGGTATACAATTATGGACGGACTGCCTGCCGAGTGCAGACACAGAGGTAGCCACAGCCGTGAACTACCGTACTGTACTGTGTCTGCTGCTAATATAGACTGGTTGATAAAGAGATGTCGTAGTAGTATGTATGTATAAAGAAGAAAAAAAAACCACGGTTAGGTGGTATATACAATTAAGGATGGGCTGCCGAGTGCCGACACAGAGGTAGCCACAGCCGTGAACTACCGCACTGTACTGTGTCTGCTGCTAATATATAGACTGGTTGATAAAGAGATAGTATACTCGTAACTAGTATGTATGTATAAAGAAAGAAAAAAAAAACACGGTTAGGTGGTATATACAATTATGGACGGGCTGCCGAGTGCCGACACAGAGGTAGCCACAGCCGTGAACTACCGCACTGTACTGTGTCTGCTGCTAATATATAGACTGGTTGATAAAGAGATAGTATACTCGTAACTAGTATGTATGTATAAAGAAAGAAAAAAAAACCACGGTTAGGTGGTATATACAATTATGGACGGGCTGCCGAGTGCCGACACAGAGGTAGCCACAGCCGTGAACTACCGCACTGTACTGTGTCTGCTGCTAATATAGACTGGTTGATAAAGAGATAGTATACTCGTAACTAGTATGACTATAAAGAAAGAAAAAAAAACCACGGTTAGGTGGTATATACAATTATGGACGGGCTGCCGAGTGCCGACACAGAGGTAGCCACAGCCGTGAACTACCGCACTGTACTGTGTCTGCTGCTAATATATAGACTGGTTGATAAAGAGATAGTATACTCGTAACTAGTATGTATGTATAAAGAAAGAAAAAAAAACCACGGTTAGGTGGTATATACAATTATGGACGGGCTGCCGAGTGCCGACACAGAGGTAGCCACAGCCGTGAACTACCGCACTGTACTGTGTCTGCTGCTAATATAGACTGGTTGATAAAGAGATAGTATACTCGTAACTAGTATGTATGTATAAAGAAAGAAAAAAAAACCACGGTTAGGTGGTATATACAATTATGGACGGGCTGCCGAGTGCCGACACAGAGGTAGCCACAGCCGTGAACTACCGCACTGTACTGTGTCTGCTGCTAATATATAGACTGGTTGATAAAGAGATAGTATACTCGTAACTAGTATGTATGTATAAAGAAAGAAAAAAAAACCACGGTTAGGTGGTATATACAATTATGGACGGGCTGCCGAGTGCCGACACAGAGGTAGCCACAGCCGTGAACTACCGCACTGTACTGTGTCTGCTGCTAATATAGACTGGTTGATAAAGAGATAGTATACTCGTAACTAGTATGTATGTATAAAGAAAGAAAAAAAAACCACGGTTAGGTGGTATATACAATTATGGACGGGCTGCCGAGTGCCGACACAGAGGTAGCCACAGCCGTGAACTACCGCACTGTACTGTGTCTGCTGCTAATATATAGACTGGTTGATAAAGAGATAGTATACTCGTAACTAGTATGTATGTATAAAGAAAGAAAAAAAAACCACGGTTAGGTGGTATATACAATTATGGACGGGCTGCCGAGTGCCGACACAGAGGTAGCCACAGCCGTGAACTACCGCACTGTACTGTGTCTGCTGCTAATATAGACTGGTTGATAAAGAGATAGTATACTCGTAACTAGTATGTATGTATAAAGAAAGAAAAAAAAAACACGGTTAGGTGGTATATACAATTATGGACGGGCTGCCGAGTGCCGACACAGAGGTAGCCACAGCCGTGAACTACCGCACTGTACTGTGTCTGCTGCTAATATATAGACTGGTTGATAAAGAGATAGTATACTCGTAACTAGTATGTATGTATAAAGAAAGAAAAAAAAACCACGGTTAGGTGGTATATACAATTATGGACGGGCTGCCGAGTGCCGACACAGAGGTAGCCACAGCCGTGAACTACCGCACTGTACTGTGTCTGCTGCTAATATATAGACTGGTTGATAAAGAGATAGTATACTCGTAACTAGTATGTATGTATAAAGAAAGAAAAAAAAACCACGGTTAGGTGGTATATACAATTATGGACGGGCTGCCGAGTGCCGACACAGAGGTAGCCACAGCCGTGAACTACCGCACTGTACTGTGTCTGCTGCTAATATAGACTGGTTGATAAAGAGATAGTATACTCGTAACTAGTATGTATGTATAAAGAAAGAAAAAAAAACCACGGTTAGGTGGTATATACAATTATGGACGGGCTGCCGAGTGCCGACACAGAGGTAGCCACAGCCGTGAACTACCGCACTGTACTGTGTCTGCTGCTAATATATAGACTGGTTGATAAAGAGATAGTATACTCGTAACTAGTATGTATGTATAAAGAAAGAAAAAAAAACCACGGTTAGGTGGTATATACAATTATGGACGGGCTGCCGAGTGCCGACACAGAGGTAGCCACAGCCGTGAACTACCGCACTGTACTGTGTCTGCTGCTAATATATAGACTGGTTGATAAAGAGATAGTATACTCGTAACTAGTATGTATGTATAAAGAAAGAAAAAAAAACCACGGTTAGGTGGTATATACAATTATGGACGGGCTGCCGAGTGCCGACACAGAGGTAGCCACAGCCGTGAACTACCGCACTGTACTGTGTCTGCTGCTAATATATAGACTGGTTGATAAAGAGATAGTATACTCGTAACTAGTATGTATGTATAAAGAAAGAAAAAAAAACCACGGTTAGGTGGTATATACAATTATGGACGGGCTGCCGAGTGCCGACACAGAGGTAGCCACAGCCGTGAACTACCGCACTGTACTGTGTCTGCTGCTAATATATAGACTGGTTGATAAAGAGATAGTATACTCGTAACTAGTATGTATGTATAAAGAAAGAAAGAAAAACCACGGTTAGGTGGTATATACAATTATGGACGGGCTGCCGAGTGCCGACACAGAGGTAGCCACAGCCGTGAACTACCGCACTGTACTGTGTCTGCTGCTAATATAGACTGGTTGATAAAGAGATAGTATACTCGTAACTAGTATGTATGTATAAAGAAAGAAAAAAAAACCACGGTTAGGTGGTATATACAATTATGGACGGGCTGCCGAGTGCCGACACAGAGGTAGCCACAGTCGTGAACTACCGCACTGTACTGTGTCTGCTGCTAATATATAGACTGGTTGATAAAGAGATAGTATTCTCGTAACTAGTATGTATGTATAAAGAAAGAAAAAAAAACCACGGTTAGGTGGTATATACAATTATGGACGGGCTGCCGAGTGCCGACACAGAGGTAGCCACAGCCGTGAACTACCGCACTGTACTGTGTCTGCTGCTAATATATAGACTGGTTGATAAAGAGATAGTATTCTCGTAACTAGTATGTATGTATAAAGAAAGAAAAAAAAACCACGGTTAGGTGGTATATACAATTATGGACGGGCTGCCGAGTGCCGACACAGAGGTAGCCACAGCCGTGAACTACCGCACTGTACTGTGTCTGCTGCTAATATAGACTGGTTGATAAAGAGATAGTATACTCGTAACTAGTATGTATGTATAAAGAAAGAAAAAAAAACCACGGTTAGGTGGTATATACAATTATGGACGGGCTGCCGAGTGCCGACACAGAGGTAGCCACAGCCGTGAACTACCGCACTGTACTGTGTCTGCTGCTAATATAGACTGGTTGATAAAGAGATAGTATACTCGTAACTAGTATGTATGTATAAAGAAAGAAAAAAAAACCACGGTTAGGTGGTATATACAATTATGGCGGGCTGCCGAGTGCCGACACAGAGGTAGCCACAGCCGTGAACTACCGCACTGTACTGTGTCTGCTGCTAATATAGACTGGTTGATAAAGAGATAGTATACTACTAATATTATATATACTGGTGGTCAGGTCACTGGTCACTAGTCACACTGGCAGTGGCACTCCTGCAGCAAAAGTGTGCACTGTTTAATTTTAATATAATATTATGTACTCCTGGCTCCTGCTATAACCTATAACTGGCACTGCAGTGCTCCCCAGTCTCCCCCACAATTATAAGCTGTGTGAGCTGAGCACAGTCAGATATATATATACATTGATGCTGCACACTGGGCTGAGCAGTGCACACAGATATGGTATGTGACTGAGTCACTGTGTGTATCGTTTTTTTCAGGCAGAGAACGGATATATTAAATAAAACAAACAACTGCACTGTCTGGTGGTCACTGTGGTCGTCAGTCACTAAACTCTGCACTCTCTTCTACAGTATCACAGCCTCAGGTCAATCTCTCTCTCTCTCTCTCAACCCTAATCTAAATGGAGTTGACGCCAGCCACGTCCTCTCCCTATCAATCTCAATGCACGTGTGAAAATGGCGGCGACGCGCGGCTCCTTATATAGAATCCGAGTCTCGCGAGAATCCGACAGCGTCATGATGACGTTCGGGCGCGCTCGGGTTAACCGAGCAAGGCGGGAGGATCCGAGTCTGCTCGGACCCGTGAAAAAAACATGAAGTTCGTGCGGGTTCGGATTCAGAGAAACCGAACCCGCTCATCTCTAGTTTCCCCCTCGTTCAGCACACATCACGCTGTGTGCTGAGTGGGGGAGAGATGTGTGCTGAGCGGTTTGTGCTAGATCGCTCAGCACACATCTCTCCCGTGTGTTTGGGGCTTAAGGGCCTTACAGATGGGGAGATGTGGAGGGAGATGTGTGCTGAGCGAGTGGGGGTGACGGGGGGCTGCTCATTTCACCCAGCGGGTAAATTGAGCAATGTGCTAATCTAGCACCGGCGATAGCGACGCGCGGGGCAGTGCATCGCTATCGCTGGGGGGCAGGAACACGAGAGAGCCGAGCTTAAAATCTAAGCAATCTAGTCAGATTGCTTAGATTTTAAGACTGGATCTCTTGGTGTGTACCCCCCTTTAACAGAAGTTCCATTTCCCCAGGACCCTTTTTTCGATAGTCATCAGATGCTCACCCCATGCATGCCTTTGTGTAAGTGCTGTAATTTCTTCTCTGGTGGGTGCAAGATACTTTTGTTTTGACCTTATCATAAGTAAATTGGTCCATTTTCTGTTAAAATAAAAAAGTGTAGGAGAATAGCCTGCAGACATTCTATCATATCCCATCATGCTTTGAGACATGGAATACCTACAAAAAAAATCGGACTAGTCCTAAATCACGGATTGTGTTAACAGTGAACATGTGCAAGCTTAAGATAATGAATGCACTGTACAGTTCATGAATAATCATGTGCAAACACTTAAATGTCAAGATGGTGGTTTGCTGATAGCTAGATCAGTTAGTTAGTACTGTATATAACAATATATTCAGTGGTCAAAGTGCACCGTAACGGGGCGGAACTGCGTTCTGTCAGTTCTATTTGGAGACGGAACGCAGTTCCGCCTCCTCCGGCTCACCTAACCCGATGTGTGCCCAGCGCCGCAGGGAAATGCCGGGCGCCCGCTGAGATTGTGTTACTAGCGGGTGCCCGGCTCCCACTCCACGGTGGAAGCCGACGGCAGGAGCTCACTACTGAGCTCAACTTCCAGCTCTATCAGTGTGCACTATGGGAGAGACGTCATGACATCTCTCCCATAGTGCCAAGGAGCAGACGCCGGAAGGACCACAGCGGTCGGATGCGGGGTGTTTGGTGAGTATGGTGGGGGTTTTTTTTAAACACATGTGTGAGTGTATTAGCGGCGCATCTACTGGGTGCAAGCTACAGGGGGCAAGCTACTGGGGGCAAGCTACAAGGGTTCAAGCTAATGGGGGCACACTACTTGGGGCAAACTACAAGGGGACAAGCTACTGGGGGCAAACTACAAGGGGGCAAGCTACTGGGGCAAACTACAAGGTGGCAAGCTACTGGGGTCAAACTACAAGGGGACTAACTACTGGGGGCAAACTACAGGGGCGCATTACTACTGGGAGGAATAACTACAAGGGCACATCACTACTGGGGGCATAACTACAGGGGCATTACTACTGGGGGCATTACTACTTGGGGCAAACTACTGGGGGCATAACTACAGGGGCTAAACTACTGGGGGAATTACTACTTGGGGGCTAAACTACAGGGGGGCTAAATTACAAGGGGTTCATAACTACAGGGGCGCATTACTACTGGAGGCATAACTACAGGGGCATTACTACTGGAGGCATTACTACTTGGGGCAAACTACTGGGGGCATGACTACAGCGTCTAAAATACTGGGGGCATTACTACTTGTGGGCTAAACTATAGGGGGGCTAAACTACAAGGGGGCAAACTACAGTGCGGCATTACTACTGGGGCTAAACTACAAGGGGGCAAACTAAAAGGGGGCATTACTACTGGGGGCATTGCTACTGGGGGCATCACTACTGGGGGCATCACTGCAGGGGCTAAACTACAGGGGACATTACCACTGTGGGCTAAACTACATGGGGCAAACTACATGAGGACTAAACTACAGGGGCTAAACTACTAGGGGCATTACCACTGGGAGACTAAACTAAAGTGGGGGTAAACTACTGGGGTCATGACTGCAGGGGCATTACCACTGCAGGATAAACTACTGGAAGAATAACTACTGGGGCTAAATGACTGAAGGCGTTATTACAGGCGACATTACTACTGCGGGCAATACTACACAGGGGCATTACCATTAAGGGCATTACTAATGGGGGCACTACTAATAAGGGCATTGTAAAGGGGGCACTTCATAAGGGGCATCACTCCTGGAGACATAAGGGGCACTAATACTGGGGGCATTGCATAAGGAGCACCACTACTATGGGCTCTATATAAGGGGAACTGCCACTGTGGGCACTACCAGTACAGTAGACATGCATAAGGAGCACTACTACTGTGGGCATTGTATAAGGGGCGCTACTGCTGTGGGCATTGTGTATTATGGGGTGCTACTACTGTGGGCATTATGTGTTTTAGGGGTGCTACTATTGTGGGCATTATTACTATTGTGTAACCACACCCCTTTATTTTTGAGACCACACCCCTTTTTGAGGGGAGCATGCCTACGGCACGTGCAATACCTTTATTGCATGGGTGCCGGGGGGAGGGGGGGTGAGTTCCGCCTCCTCTCACGGACCACTTTAAGCACTGAATATATTGCTGAAAATGAACCTTAATTTTAGATCAGTATTGCCAATGTGTCATCTCTGTAGACCTGACAGGTCTACTCGGTATTATATCAGTAGCCCATTTTCTCTACAATAGTAATTTTCTTGTTGCCATTAAAATCATATCACACAGTTGCTGGTTAAAAAAAAAAAAACTTTAAAGAAAAGCTAAAAATAACATTTATTTAGACAATTTTCCACATTCTTTTTGTACAGTAGGAGGTTTCTTTATATATTTATTTGTTGTCGTGTTCTTCAACGTGAAGGGCATAAACGCCAGAGTAGTCTCTGGTTTCCTAGTTACTGCTAAGGGGGAGGGTAATTTATTCTGGCGTCTCGTATCTGGAGAAAGATGTTTCAAGCATTCAATTGTGTGATGGCAACTTGACAAGTACCTCTGCTTTTATAACCGTTATTTAGGAAATTTAACATTATTCTAAGATTATAATTTTATTTTTCATCAAAAGAATTCTTTGTAGTGATTTACAGCATTAACTACTTTTTTTTTCCACACAAGGAATTATTAAAACATTTAAAAACCTGGTTCCAGAAATCTATTAGTAAGGACAAAGGATTTCGGAAAAGAGAAATCGAAGCTCCTTTATTCAACATGATGAATATAACTGTTGAAAGAGTCTAACAAAAGAAACTATAAAATACACAGTATCTAAGAAAATTCTGAAATACAAATGTAATTGAATGGGTAATTAATGTGCCAAATTTAGTTTCTTATTGTTCAAAGAATTACTTTCTAGTAACATACATTATCACATATTTTTTTTATATTTTGCAAAATGAACTTAAATTGCAGTGTAAATATCTTACTATGTCAAATATACAGTTTTGATGATAGCTGGAATGTTTTGCCTTCATGGCTTTTTTATAGTTTAAAGAATATTTTGGGCTTCTACTCAGACTGCAACAGTGCTATCTATCGGTTATTAGACAAAGGCGAAGATGGAAGTTTGCTTTTAATTTCAGTGCAAACTCTTTCAGCTTTAATTCCAGCAATAATTTCTTATCATATTTAACTCTATAGACCAGCGGCACATTCAATATGTGCTTAAACAGGAACAGCAATGTACTTTAAGCATGTAGTTGGAGAAAAAAAAATACAAAAATTTGCATAGAAATAAAAAAAACAACAACCCTCCTCTTGGCTTTGGTTTTCTGAAATTTTGCTTTGGCTGTGTTTCTTGTTTATAGCATGCAAACACTGAATGATTGTCCTGAAAATACTAAAGTGCAGTATTATAACAAAATAATAATGATAAAGGTAAAGTGAAATTGTCCGTTACACAGCGAAGGAAGCCATTTTGAACTAATGAACCAATATTCAGGAAAATGTAGTTTATCAATAGGAATTAATGACATTGCCGGGGCACTTTATTTCAAAATTGTGTACATCCTGACAAACATTTTGATGAAGTGGGTGCAGGGAGTGCCATTGCTACAGTATGGGCCCAAAGGCAGTCAGGTCATAAAGTTATCTACCTGGTTCCTGGAATTGGCTGCTAAGCACAGTGTGTGGCATAATATGAACTGGGCACACTGTGTGTGTTGAATGTGTACTGGCAGAAGTACGATGTGGCATATTGTTAACTTGGAGTACTATAATATGGCATGAACTGGAGGCACTGTATGGTCTAATAAAAAGTAGAGCACTACTATGGCCCATATCTTTAAGTAGCACATCCCTTTCATTCATAAAATTAACTAGAGCACTACCGTAGTGCATCAAATAAACAAACACTGTGGAGAGAGGTGTCCTATTCAAAATGCGGGGCCACAAAGTTCTGTCTACACCCCTGCCTGCAATGACTGATGGAAAATCACATACCGTACTGTATGTGTACCTCCTTTAATCTACAAGTGTTTCCTCTTATCTAGCGTCTTTACCCCATATGGCATGAGATTGCTGGTGCAACTGATATGCTACGACATGCAATAGGGAACGTTTTACTAAATACTACATCTATGTTACATCATAGCCACTCACAAAGCCACTCACAGTGTACCAGAGATACTATGTTACGACTTTTGTTGCAAATGAATTAGGACAATCCATGTGCAAGGTCATACGGGATATATTAACTAAAGTGCGGTTTATAGAAGTGGACATGTTGCCCATAGATTACATATCATTTATCTAGCACCTTCTAGAAGATAATAGCTAAAATCTGATTGGTTGCTATGGATAACTTCTCCACTTCTATAAACGCACACCTTAGTAAATATACACCATAGATTCAACACATACAAATGGCTGCTCATATTGGAACCCTTTTTAGACAGTTTTGCCACTTAGTCGCATAAGGATGTAACAAGCCCCAGTGGTAGGTACTCTATATGCAAGCAATATACTGTAGTTTTGTGTACATATTGAGAAAAGGACTGTTGCCCTGGTGAAGTTCAATGACTCTAGTGTACTAATGAGAGCTATTTAGCACTCCTAGAGCAACATATCTTGCACTTTTTAAGATAGAACTCTGTTTAGTCTCCTGAAGTCTCAACTACTTATGTCAACCAAGTGGACGTAATTCCGGGCTTGAATCGTGGTTTTAATCATTTACTTAATCTCCAGTTTGACTAATGTTGTGAGCATGCTGTGAACTTTCTTTGGAGTCACCTAAGAGTCCCCACACATCATTGTGTGGATCCAACTATATATTTCTGGTTATACATGTGTCTCCAGAGTAGTGGCCATAGAAAGAGTCCATTTTTGCAGCAACTTGCAAAATGCATGTCGGATGAGCATTCGGGACATTGAGAATTGCTCTCTGATAGCAGATGCTCAGATCCATGATGGGCCTTTCAGAACCCTTTTCAGTAATGCAAATGCGTTGGCTGACAAGCAAACTGATAGTGGTGCATTTTTGGACAAACTAGAGTGCATTCTCTAAAGAGAACTCATATATTTAAGGAGCAATTCACTTGTCAGCATTTCCCTGGCAATTCGTGCTCACCAACATTTCAGATTGACACTATTTTTGTAGACTGCAGAGGTGAGCAGAAAATCTGTGCTGTTACTGTAACGTAATTCTAGTCAATGTGCACATTCATACATTTCTATGTCAGTGGTGGTCTAATTAAACGGAGCAAGCTCCATTAACAGCGCCAAGGGATCTTCCCAACCATTGTTTCACGTATCAAGTTTGTGCTTTCTTTGCGATATTCTACAATTATAATACGTATAAACAGAATTATTACGTATATTTTTAATAAATATGACCATCTATATTTCTCCTTCCATATCAGTTACACATGTCCTATTTTCCACAATACGGCAGACAAGAGTCCCCATTTTCCACAATACGGCAGGCAAGTGTCCCCATTTTTCACATTACGGCAGGCAAGTGTCTCCATTTTCCATATTACGGCAGGCCAGAGTCCCCATTTTCCACAATACGGTAGGCAAGAGTCCCCATTGTCCACAATACGGCAGGCAAGAGTCCCCATTTTCCACATTACGGCAGTCAAGTGTCCCCATTTTCCACATTACGGCAGGCAAGAGTCCCCATTTTCCACATTACGGCAGGCAAAAGTCCCCATTTTCCACAATACGGCAGTCAAGAGTCCCCATTTTCCACATTACGGCAGGCAAAAGTCCCCATTTTCCACATTACGGCAGGCAAGTGTCCCTATTTTCCACATTATGGCAGGCAAGTGTCCCCATTTTACACATGACAGCAGGCAAGTGTCCCCCATTTTACACATGATGGCAGACCAGTTTCCCCATTTTACACATGATGGCAGGCAAGTTTCCCCATTTTACACACGATGGCAGGCAAGTGTCCCCATTTTACACGATGGCAGGCAAGTGTCCCCATTTTACACATGTTGGCAGGCAAGTGTCCCCATTTTACACATGTTGGCAGGCAAGTGTCCTCATTTTACACATGACAGCAGGCAAGTGTCCCCCATTTTACACATAATGGCAGGCAAGTGTCCCCATTTTACACATGATGGCAGGCAAGTGTCCCCATTTTACACATGTTGGCAGGCAAGTGTCCTCATTTTACACATGATGGCAGGCAAGTGTCCCCATTTTACACATGATGGTAGGCAAGTGTCCCCATTTTACACAATGGCAGGCAAGTGTCCCCATTTTACACGATGGCAGGCAAGAGTCCCCATTTTACGCATGGTGGCGGGGGGGAGAGAGGGAGAGGCTGACTTACGTTTGAAGCGGTTCTTCCCGCTCTTTGGCAGCTTCTTGCTCGTCTGCGCGGCGCTTGGCTCCCACTTGCAGCTTGGCTCGTTTAGCTCCCTTGGCTCCCCCTCCTGAGTCCTCGCCTCCTCCCTCCTCCCGAGTACCTAGCTCAGGGGGCAGAGTTTTGCGGAATGACGTGGGTGCGTCGTGACACTACGACACACCCGCGTCATTCCGCAAAACTCCGCCCCCCGAGCTGGGTACTCGGGAGGAGGAAGGAGGGGGAATCACAGACCACAAGATGTGCTGCGGCTCGCCCGCCACAAGAAACGGAACTGAGTGAGTGAGGTAAGTATTCTACCCTCCCATGCCCCTCTAACCCTAACACTTTTACACCTTACCGCAGCTTAACCCTAACATCCCCCCTTAGTGCCTAAACCACTGGCGTATCTATAATAAGTGCAGTATGTGCAGTGCACACGGGCCCCTGAGTCCAGAGGGGGCCCACACCGCACACACTGCACCCATTTCTTCTATACTTACCTTTCCGGCGTCCATCGGCGACTGTGTGATGGTCCCCTCCTCTCCCGTAGCCATCACCAGCTGCTGCTAGTGCTCTGAGCGCTAGAGACTCTGGCACAGTGCCATAGTCTACAGCGCATGCGCAGGACTCCGGAATAATGTCGCGGTGGCCATTTTTCGTTGTCCTGCGCATGCGCTGAGAGTGCTAGCAGCGGCGGTGATGGCTACAGGAGAGGGTGGGGCCCACACACGGAGTCTGCACACAGGTCCCCTCCTCTCTAGAAACGCTGCTGGCCTAAACCCACCACCCCTTTCTGCAGCCTAACCCTCCCCCATTTTTGCCTAAACCTAACACGGGATCCGGTCTGAAGATCGACAGTGTCTAGGTCGACAATGTTTAGGTGACCACTATAGGTCGACAGTCACTAGGTCGACATGGATGGAAGGTCGACAGGGTTTCTAGGTCGACATGTGCTAGGTCGACAGGTCTAAAGGTCAACATGAGTTTTTCACATTTTTTTTCTTTTTTTGATTTTTTTTATACTTAACGATCCACGTGGACTACGATTGGAACGGTAAAGTGTGCCGAGCGAAGCGAAGGCACCATGCCCGAAGCATGCCACGCGAGGGGACGCGGTGCACTAATTTGGGATCCCGGTCACTCTACGAAGAAAACGACACAAAAAAAAAATCCTCATGTCGACCTTTAGACCTGTCGACCTAGCACATGTCGACCTAGAAACCCTGTCGACCTTCCATCCATGTCGACCTAGTGACTGTCGACCTATAGTGGTCGACCTAAACATTGTCGACCTAGACACTGTCGATTTGATGAACCACACCCACCTAACACCTTCCTTCCCCGGTTGTGCCTAACCCTAACCCTCCTCCCCACAGCCTTACCTTAACCCCCCCACCCCCCGCAGCGTTTGTATAGCATAGTCTGCATGCTTCTTTTTGTATGCAACTTTTTATATATTTGATTATTATTTGTCAGCAATATTTTTCAGCATTTTTTTTTTACGTTTAGCTGACCTCATATAAAAATCATGAAAACACGGTGACCTAAATGGTATCCTTAATCACCGATAGCCAAAAACCAAATGACCAGTCTACTCTTATAAAATATTTGTCAAACTTAGCATCAGATTTGAACTTACTCTGTATTATTCTATTGCAGGCCTGGCAAACCTGTGGCTCTCCAGCTGTTGTAAAACTACAAGTACCATCATGCTTTGCCACAGTTTTTTTTTTTAATATTAAATTTTTATTGAGTTTTCAAACAGATTACATGTACATATACAATTAAATCGGTAAATAAAAAACAGGAGGAGGGGGGGAGATACATATAAAACAGAACTAATAAAGACATGGGGGAGGGGAAGGTATGTATCAGGGATATCGTAATACATCAATGGAATGTTAGTATAGTGAAAGGTAGGAGGTCTACATCACTTAGTAAATCAGTGTCAGGTGTGTACTGGGGAACAAAGCACAGAGAGGTCTGGAATGTCTGCTAGAGCTCTGTATGTACCCTTCTGGCCTAAACTCTCTTTATATAGGGACCATTTAATCCATTTCTTACTAATAGAGGAACTTCCTGGAGCACAGTTGCCCTCCGCTATCTCAAACACATAATGTTGATGGACGCTATTTTCTATCATTGAAATATTGGGGATGACCGCAGACTTCCATTTGGAGGCAATGGCGGCTTTAGAAGCTATAAGGATATGTCCTAGAATATATCTGTCACTGCTGGACATCTCCTTCCCATAATAGTGAAAGAGTGCTAAGAGGGGGTCGGGCACAAGGACTATTCCCAATATATGGGAAATGAAAAGGAACACTTCACTCCACAGTGCCCGGATTACCGGGCATAACCAAAAAATGTGTAAGATATCGCCCACCATCCCACAGTTTCTCCAGCAACTAGCGGAGACATCAGGCCAGATTTTGTGTAAACGGTCCGGTGTTAAATATACCCTATGGACCAGATTATAATACATTTCACAATGATTTACACATTTAGAAATTCTAAAACAAGATTTAAAGATATATTTCCAGATATCCTCCGTAAAGACTGCTGGGAGGTCTCTTTCCCATTTAGTCTGTGCAGGGAAGACCCCATGATGAGACTCGGTTACAATATGCTGATACCATCTGGAAATGCCTCCCCTGTTGCCTCTAGGTATGAGGAGTGACATCAGTATTTTAGGGGGATCAGTATGTGGGGCCCGACTTGGAGAGCAACTCTGAAGCCAGTGCCTTAATTGTAGATATTTATGAAAGTCTTGTTTGGGTACCTGAAATTGATCTTGGAGTAGGGAGAAGGGGACTAAGGCACCATCTCGGAGGACATCTTTCAGAGTGTTGAGACCCAAGGTTCGCCAGTGGTGTAATTGCATATCTGGGATCAATAGGGCTATAGCATGGAGGGATAGCTTGGGGGAGGGCAAAGCACCAGGAGGGAGAGACTTTGATACTTCCTTCCATGCCAGTAAGGTTGCGTGAACTGCTGGGCACTCGGCAACTCTGGCTGGGATTGATTTGAAGGGCAGCCATAACAGGTCCGATAGTGAGTAGGGGAATATTGCATTTTGTTCCAGGGATACCCACGGTTTAACATTGCCCTGGGTGAACCAATCTCTAACTTGGGTGAGCAGACTGGCGATGTGGTATCTTTCCAAGTCTGGATATGTTACTCCCCCGGCATCTTTTGACGCAGTCAACGTGGATTTCGCTACTTTCGGCTTTAAGCCCCCCCATATATATTTAGTCAATAGGCGATTAAATCTATTACAAACGTCTTTAGGGAAAACCCTAGGGATGGTACGAAAGAGGTACATCAATTTTGGTAAAAGGACCATCTTTGCTGCCGCCACCCGTCCGACCCAGGAGACCTCCTGCATCATCCAATCTTTAATTAACAATTCAAATGCGCGAAAAAGCGGGTCATAGTTACACCCCATTAAGTCCCGCCCTCTAGATAGGTGAACCCCCAGATATTTAAGCGATCTAAGTTGCCACGCATATTTATAGTCATTCTTTAGACGACTAAGAGTGCTGTCAGAAATGTTTAAGGGTAGGGCCTCAGTCTTAGTAGCGTTCAGTTTGTAGTAAGAGACCGCTGCATAAGAGTTTAAAAGAGAATGTAAATGGGGTAGGGACGTTTCGGGCTCTCTAAGACATACCAGTATATCATCTGCAAAAAGACATATTTTATGTGGTGTCCCTCCCACCTCTGGACCCACAATTGAGTCTGACACCCTGATTCGTTCTGCCAGCGGTTCCACAGCTAGTACAAAGATAAGGGGTGATAGTGGGCATCCCTGCCGGGTCCCATTAGTAATATTAAATATAGAGGAGCTGCACCCATTGGTGAAAACCGAAGCCGAAGGGGAGGAATACAAGGCAAAGATAGAGTCTAGTATCCTACCCGCAAATCCAAAATGACCTAGGGTAACCCTCAAATAATCCCAATGGAGCCTATCGAATGCTTTTTCTGCGTCCAGGGAAAGAAGCAAGAGAGGTTCGCTCCGGGCCTGGCAGCGGTCAATCAGGTTAATAACCCTACGTGTGTTATCTGACGCTTGCCTGCCTAGAACAAAACCCACCTGATCCGGGTTAATCAAACTAGGCAGGAGAGGGGAGATCCTATTTGCAACCATTTTGGCGAACAATTTGAGGTCGGTGTTCAGCAATGCTATTGGGCGGTAGTTCTGAACCACCGTAGGGGATTTTCCTGGCTTAGGGATGGTAACTATTCGAGCCTCTAACATCTCCTTCGGGAAACATGTGGAGTCAGTGGCTTCATTATAGACTGACTTTAAGAGCGGGACAAGGGTAGATTTGAATGTTTTGTAGAAACTGGAGGGGTACCCATCCGGGCCGGGGGCTTTATTTACTGGACAGGAGTCAATGGCTGCTTTGACTTCGTCGAGTGACCAGGGAATATTAAGGGATTCGCGGGTTTGGGAGTCTATGTTGGGGAGCGATAGCCCGTCCAAGAATCCGGTAATGTCTGCCTGGGTGGGCTGAGGGGTACCAGAGTCATCTCTTAGGTTGTACAGCCGCGAGTAATAATCAGCAAACGCATTTGCTATCTCAACCGGATCAGTTACTTTGACTCCAGAAGATGTATGAATCGCATGTATGCGTTCCTTGGCTCTACGCCCCCTCAATTTACGCGCCAATAACCGACCCGCCCTATTACCCAGCCTATAATATTTTTGATTTAGCCGCTGCAGGTTACGGTGAACTTCGGTTAGGGCAAAGGAGTTTACCTTGTCACGGGCACTGAGAAGTTGTTTATAAAGAGATTTATTATCGGGGCTAATTTTATGCGCAGCTTCTAGCCGGGCGGCCTCTTTTTCGGCCGAGGCTTGTCTCTTCCTATAATCGCGTTTAAGTCTAGCCGCACTTTGAATTGCAGAACCTCTAATCACGGCTTTCAGAGAACACCAATGGGTGAAGACGGATGTGTCCCCGGGGCAGTTAGTGGACAGATATAAATCCAGAGATTGCTGGATGGCCTGGAGAGCCTCAGGGTGGGTCAGCAAATATTGGCCCATTCGCCAGGGGGCACGAGGGACCACCCTTTTACTGGTATCCCAAACAACCATAAGCGGTGAGTGATCCGACCAGGACATGGGTAATATGTCTATCTTGCTAATAGCCGCTAGTGTCCATTTATCAGCTAGTGCTAAGTCTATTCGTGAGTACGAACTATGTACGTGAGAATAGAAAGTATAATCCCGTTCTGTCGGATGTTTAGCCCTCCAAACGTCATACAGTGCATACTCAGCTAGCAGTTGACCAAATTTGCCTGTGGGTTCCTGGGGTGGACTGCTACGGAGGGTTCGGGTCGGACGGGAGCGGTCAACAGTAGGGTCCAGTACCATATTAAAGTCCCCTAAAATCAAAAGGGCTCCTTTAGTATGTTCCTTAAGAGTTCTACAGAAGGTTCTAAGAAACGGAATTTGTTTGGCATTAGGTGCATAGCACGAGACCAAGGTGGTTTCCACATTATCCAATTTGCCCACTAAGATTAAATATCTCCCGTCTGGGTCCTCATATTTATCGGACAGAACAAACGAGCAGTGTTGTGCTATAAGAAGGGCCACGCCAGATTTCTTGGCGGGTCCGTTTGCCATATAGCAGTGGGGATAGCGTGAATTAGTGAAGGAGGGGGGGTTTTGACTCTGAAAGTGGGTCTCTTGTACTGCCACCACCTGTGCCTTGAGTTTATGAAAAAAGTTCAAGGCTACTCTTCGTTTATGGGGAGAATTGAGCCCTTTGGCATTAATAGAGATTATATTAACCATACTCTATTACCATTAAGACTGATAATTCCTTTGAGCAATTTCCGTGTTTAAAGTGATATACCTGAAAGGGGGGGGGGAAACATATCTGGGAACAGGAAGGAAGACAGAAAAAAAATTAGAAAAACAAAACTGAATCGATCTCTCGTGAGATCATAACCAGTCGCCATAATAAGGCGGCTGTGTGGTCTAGAGGGGGGGTTAGTGGCATAGCACCTACCCATTGCCATACATTTATACTGTAAACTATGCAGAACACATGAACATCTCAATACTATTAGGGCATGTAAGTACCCATGTTAGTAAATAGAACATACAGAACATAAAATGCGTAACAAAGACAGTCCAACCTGGAATCAGGGCATAGAAGCCAACAATGAAATCAATAGAATCATTAGGGACTCTCCAGAGGCTCGCCCTACATATCGATTACCTGTGTTATATCAACAGATTGATTTTGGTAGGGGTCCGCCATGTCCAGGGAAGCTCCATACACCTCGCTTATAAGAAAGGGAAAAGAACAAACTAGGCAGCCAGTAAAATACAGTATACAAATCTAAGAATACTTCTAAAACACGGACTGATCGCCCACTGCATTCAATGCCTCTCTCGGCCCATAACGTTCCCCCTGATAAGGGTAGAGGTAAAGCTGGCAATACCATCATCATAACCGGAGAGCCATCAGAGAGGAGTAGAGAGGTAGCATATTTGGGAGCTTTCCGGTCCCGCGCAGGCCGCCTCACTTCACCGAAGACCAGTCCTGCTGGAGTCGACGGGGTGAGGAATCCGCAGAGGGTTCTATAATGTTCCAGGATTTGAGCAGCTTTGCTCCTTCATCTGCGGTAGAAATAGAGACCGTGGAGCCATCTCGGTGAATCAGCAGCTTGGTGGGGAAACCCCAGCGATAAGGGATATCCGCCTTCCTGAGAGCTGTCGTGATAGAGTGAAAGGAACGCCGTTTATATAGGGTGGCTGCGGACAAATCTCCGAAAAGTTGAAGGCCTTTAAGGGCTGAAGATGTGTCTGACGTTGGTCTGGATGCTTTTAGCAAGGCCTCCTTCACGTGGAAGTAGTGCATTTTCATTAGGACATCTCTAGGCGCGTCCCCTGGTGCTGCTCTAGCCTTTGGTAGTCGATGTATTCGGTCGATGAGGAGATCTGCCGAAGGGGACTGGGGTAATAGAGCTTTAAATAGGGCCACGGCATAGTCGTGTAAACTGCTATGTGACACAGACTCGGGGACTCCACGTAATTTAAGATTGCTTCGACGCGATCTGTCCTCCAGATCTGTGACTTTGTCCCGCAAAAGCTTTACCTCTGCTTCCAAAGCGTCATGGGCGTCTAGTAGGTTGTTATGGGATCCCACGACCTCCTCCATTTTAGTTTCCAGATGGTCAGTGCGGCCACCTAGGTCATCTATGGATTGTTGACATGCCGATAATGTGGTGCGAAATTCCGCTGCCACATCCTCCTTGAAGCGAGACAGAAGTAATTTCATCGTGCCCACAGTTAAAGCGTCTCCATCTTTGACATTGTCCAGGCTTGTGGCAGCTTTGGGTGTGGAAGGTGGCACCTCCTGGGAGGGGGGAGTTTGCGGGATCGTGTCTGTCGTGGAGGGTCCGGTGGTTTTAGAGCCCGACATCCTTGTAGATGATTTGAAAAATGAAAGCTGCTGTGCGGGCTTTGATGGCTTGTTGCGTCTGGCAGGCATACTAATGCCTGAGAGAAATAGGTCGACGGTTCCGATCACTTAAATAGGAAAATTCGGGGGCTCCGCTGTCTCCGAGATCATTGAGATGTCACGTAGATATTGGCATGGGTAGAAGAAGCTGCTTGTTTTACATTGGCATGAGCAGGGCCAGCAGGGTTAAGCGACTAGACATCCTCTTCTGTGTGTAGTCCCGTGCCCCAGGTAGCCCGAGTCCACTCAGGGAAAGGCCACAGATTATATAGGGGCAGGATCAGGCCCGGGGACCTCTGTGGGGATCTATTACTCTGTAGCAAGGAGGTACTTTTGATGAGGCCGGGTGCAGATCCCGGAGTGCTGCCCAGCCACCAGGGACGGGATCAAACAGCTGTATGAAGCGACCCCAGAACAGAAGGGTTAGATTTGGATGTCTGCCAAACGCTGCGGTCTGCGCCGCTCACCTGTTCCGTCCAGCGAGCCACCCACAGCCGCGGGCGGACTCGCAGAGGGCCGGGGCTCACTGGGTTGCCAACCAACTGCGGGTCGTCGGTAGCGCAGATCGTGACCGCAGGGGGGGCCTCTTCCTCCGCTCCAGGGGACTTCGACTTTTCGGGTGGGCACCTGCTATCTCCGGCTCTTAATTAGATACGAGGGGTACTCCTTTCAAATGGCTGAGTGCTGTCAGCCTAGCAAGCAGGGAGGGAACTCCGGCCGGGCCTGCGTTTTTTTTATAGGTGGTATCACTGTCTATAGGGGATATCTGCAGCCACTTCCCTGAAGCTGCCGCCACAAGTCTCTCACCTCTGGGGGCCGCCAGGCGCTTTCTCCAGGCCACCGCCGCTTCGTCTCCCCTCTCCTCCGTTTCCAAGATGGCCGCCGTTCGCGCTCCGAGGTGAGCTCTCCTGCAGCCGTCTGGACTCCCGCCTCTCCCAACCAGCCGGTCAGGGTTCTGGTGCAGTGTGCAGCGATGTCCCCGCAGGTATCAGGGTCACGGCAGGTCCGTCAAGCGTCCCAAGCATACCAGGTGTTTTGGGTCGTTAACTCACATAGAAACTATGTGTTTATATTTCCGCTGTAGTCCCGTCAGGCAGGGGGGGAGCCGCAGCCGGGCCGGCAGTCCTCCCGCAGCAACACGCCACGGGAGTCCGGCGGGAGCACACGGGGGTGGGAGAAGCACAGTCACCCCAATGTAGCGAAGGCCGCAGGGCGCTCACCTCCGAAGAGTCCCGGCCTCCCCTCCGAGCCGCCGCCGTGTCCCCCTCTCAACGTTCGTCTCTCAAGATGGCTGCCGCTCGTCCTCCGGAGCGCGCGTCTCGGCCTCAGTCCGGTCCCTGATCGCCCACGCCAGCCAGACAGGGCCACCGGGTAAGCTGTGTTGATGTCCCAGCAAGGGACAAGGTCCAGGCAGGTCTCTCTGATTTCCCGGGAAGGCCAACCACCCGAC
This sequence comes from Pseudophryne corroboree, assembly GCF_028390025.1. Lineage (NCBI taxonomy): Eukaryota > Metazoa > Chordata > Amphibia > Anura > Myobatrachidae > Pseudophryne > Pseudophryne corroboree. The sequence goes on from NC_086448.1 coordinate 813,657,740, forward strand.
TGGGGGGAAGTTTAGAAATTTAGGCCCCGGCTTCAAGGCAGCGCGTAGGCCGCAATCCGCGGGAGCCAGGAAACCGGCTCCCCGATTCCGCAGCACTCACTCACTACCTCCTCTGCTACTGTGGGATGTTACTCCATGTACTTAGGGCAAAAAATAGTCGTGGGAAGGCTATATATTAATAAAGAAACTCCCAGATCCCTGGGAGCTCACAAGAGATGCAGCCTGCTCATTCAGCCTCCAGGCCACGCCCCCCTTTGCCACAGTTTTGCTATTAGGGAAGCTAAAATTGTAGCAGGGCATATTTATTATTATTTATTTATTTATTAACAGTTTCTTATATAGCGCAGCAAATTCCGTTGCGCTTTACAATTTGAAATAACAATAACAAACTGGGTGATAACAGTCATAGAGGTAGGAAGGCCCTGCTCGCAAGCTTACAATCTATAGGGGAATAGGCATATGTACACAAGGAAAGGTGCTATCTATTGCATAGAATGAGAAGACATGTGAGGATATGTGTGGACTGTACAGAGTGGATGTAATTTGATAGGAAGGTTTATGAAAGTTATGTGGGCGGTTCAGGAATTTGATACGCTTGCCTAAAGAGGTGAGTTTTGAGGGAACGCTTGAAGGTTTGGAGACTAGAGGAGAGTCTTATTGTGCGTGGTAGGGCATTCCACAGGGTGGGTGCAGCCCGATGAAAGTCCTGCAGTCGTGAGTGGGAGCGAGTAATGAGTGTGGATGAGAGACGCAGGTCTTGTGAAGAGCGCAGAGGTCGGGTTGGGAGATATTTTGTGATAAGCGAAGTGATGTACATTGGGCATGCTGGGATGTGTAGTTTTACAGCATATGGAGAGCCACAGGTTGGCCAGGCCTGTTCTATTGATTGCATTCACATCTGCATACAGCTCTTCCCATCCTAACCAAATTATATGATTTAATCCAGGTGTTTTTTGTGTGCTTGTTTTATTGTTTTTCATTATGTGAAATGTAACTGCTCAATGTAAATTGAGAAGTGACACCCGTGTTTTGGTATTGGTTCTAATTCGTCATCATGTTTCGATTTTTGGCAAATCCACCCTCAAGTGTTTTGGTTCGGATACGGATTTCAGTTCTTTTTAAAATCAATAGAAAAAAAAAACTAAAATGATTGATAAAAAAACAATTGATAAAAAAACACTTTAGATCATGTAATTTTTGCAGTCCAAAACCCAAAATTCGGATTTAAAATACAAATGCCGAACCAGAAGATTTGAACTGAGACATAGGGGCTAATTCAGACCTGATTGCTAGCAAGCGATTTTTGCACTGCTGTGATCAGATAGTCGCCGCCTACAGGGGGAGTGCAAGTGTGCGAACGCATGTGTAACAGAGCTGTACAAACAGATCTTGTGCAGTCTCTGCGCAGCCCAGAGCTTACTCAGCCGCTGCGATCACATCAGCCTGCCCAGGACCGGAATTGATGTCAGGAACCCTCCCTGCAAACGCATGGATACGCCTGCGTTTTTCCAGACACTCCCTTACACATTTTCAGCTCCAGGCCCATGAGGCCCTTTATCCGGTCCTGAGTAAAGGACTCTTAAAAATTAAAAATCAAAAGGACAGTGAGTAATCTTTTGGCCATGTTTGGCTGCCATGGCTTCCACCATCTCTCGCAGCCAGTAAGAAGCAGCGTAATTCTAGCAATTACTGGCTGATTATTATTTATTAAACATAAATTGCTTTAATTGTGAGATTTGCAGTTTAAACCTGAAACACTAGGAAATGTTGCCAGTCCTAATTGTGAAACTAGCAGCGTTCAGCAGAGCATACACCAGTGAAAGGAACCATATGATGAACATGCACAATTCAGCATAGTATAATATGGCTGCTGTATTAGCTAAATGTACTGTACATAAATCGTACAAACATCTAATTAACTTTCCTATGTATTAAAGATATCTAAGAACAAACTGATACAGGTTGAGTATCCCTTATCCAAAATGCTTGGGACTAGAGGTATTTTGGATATGGGATTTTTCCGTATTTTGGAATAATTGCATACCATAATGAGATATCATGGTGATGGGACCTAAATCTAAGCACATAATGCATTTATGTTTCATATACACCTTATACACACAGCCTGAAGATCATTTAATACAATATTTTTAATAACTTTGTGTATTAAACAAAGTTTGTGTACATTAAGCCATCAAAAAACAAAGGTTTCACTATCTCGCTCTCACTCAAAAAAGTCCGTATTTCGGAATATTCCGTATTTCGGAATATTTGGATATGGGATACTCAACCTGTATTGGAGTAGAAGCATTTAAAAAGAAATTGTCCATTTGTTTTCCGGCGTGATCAACTGTTATTGAAAACTGCAAAGTTACAAATGTTCTACATAACTATAGCGTGGGTTGAATCAGGTCCTGGGGATATGTATAATGGCTACAGGTCATACTTGCCTACCCTCCCGAAATGACCAGGAGGCTCCCGAAAATCAAGTGGCCCTCCCATCCCCTCAGAAAGGTGTGCAAGTCTCTCACTTTTCCTAGCAGCCCCCCTCATCCCCCTCTCGGCCGCACATAGCAGAGAACAAGCGGGTGGTCCAAGGGGATCCGATGACGCAATTTGCGCTGAATTGCATCATCGTAGCTTTTGCCCCCGCTATACAATGACTGTTTTCTCAGCACTGTATAGCGGGGGGGGGGGGGGGGGGGGAGGTAGAACCATGATGATGCGATTGTAATGCCATGCCCCCGATTGCCCATTTTCCCAGTAGCCATGTCCCTGGACAGCCCACCTTGCCACCGGTCACACTACCGGACAGCCCACCTTGCCGCCAGCCACGCACCCATGCACCTACCGCGCTGCCATCTCCCGGAGTAAGGGGCAAAAAGGTAGGCAAGTATGGTGCAAGTTGTGCAGTGCATATGTACCATGGTGTCCTACACGGCACACCCGGTACTCATAGATAATAGTTACCTGTCCGTTAAATCCTTAAACATCCACAGGACAATGGTGCTGGCTACAGTGATCACTGGGAAAATGGAGGGGATTCCATGTTCCCAGGGATCAGTAGCCCCTGTCCTTTCTTAATCCACCTCTGAAGCAGGTTGTGTATTCCATCCTGCTGTTATGATTCTAATGAAACTTGAACAAATGTTTGCAAAAGTGTACCTTAACACTGCAGACAGCCATTTTTTGGGTTATCAACTCTGACGACGTTGTAGCCTATCAATGCATTAGGACCTAGAGTCATCACAGAGACATGGGGCAAATGAAACAACGTTTATCAGAAATGTAACACATCCTTGTGGGTTTATAGGCTGGATTTCTCATCAGACCATACAATATCTGCATCCACTTATTCTTTATGCATTTTAAACTTTTAAATCATCTTTAAGTTTGTTGTCCTTGGGCATTATGTGACTCTTTCCACTTTCTTGGCTTTGGCCCTGGAATATTTCCAATATAAGTGCAGATTATAACAATTACATAATGAATAACAATATTTTTTATTTTTTTATTTCTCTACAGCAAAGTTTTGCGGTGATACCGGGATTCCTTCTAACGGCAGGCGAGAGGGCAAGAGCTTCATTTTTCAATCGGAAGTCTCTTTCGTTTGCAACCCGCCCTATATCTTGGTTGGCTCTGGCACAAGGATATGCCAAGCAGATGGTACTTGGAGTGGCTCACCTCCGCGGTGTATAGGTAGGTCTTCCATGTATCCTGGTTTTTCCAAAACTTTCTCACTTTTTTTTCCATACAAAAGGCCTGATTCCGAGATGGATGTAAGTCCAATGGGCTAATTCAGACCTGATTGCTGCTGTGCGTTTTCGCACAGCAGCGATCAGGTCTGAACTGCGCATGCGCCGGTGTCGTAGTGCGCCGGCACATGCCAGACAGCCGATGGCTGTCATAGGCCTGCGACCACCTCTGCCTGATTGACAGGCTGAGGCGGTTAGTGGGTGGGAGGGGGCGGGCCGGTGGAATATGTCCGCCGTTTTGGTGATTTGCATCTCTTCCAAAGTACCAGCCAATCAGCTCCTGCCATGTTACAGGCTGTTTGAAAAATGACAGTTAGGAGCTAATTGGCTGTTACTTTATCTCTCTCCATTTTATTTCTCTCCAAGGCTAAGGCTATGGGGATGATTAAGGTTGGAACGCTAATTACAATCACAAAAAAATGCTAAAAGTATGCTGGCGCATGCACAGTGCCCAGCCTCCGCATGCGCCCACATTTTCTGCGGGGACCGTAGATAATGCGATTGACGCTGCCTGCCAATCGGGGGGGGGGGGGGGGGGGCAAAAGGAAGGCTGGCAACGCTCCGTTTCCTAGACGGAGCATTGCGGGGGCTGCGTCATTGAAAAGGAGGGCGTGGCGTAGGTGTGATCTCATCACACGCAGCCACCGCGATCATATAGACGGCAGCTGGCCCGCTCCGGGTGCAGCCAAGCTACGCCGGCAGGAGGCAACCTTGATTTCTACGATGAAGCAGAAATTGCGTTGCGATCACAATTTCTGCTTCATCAGCGAGGGAGGCGGCGGTCAGCATGCATTCACATGGATTACAAATGCTACTTAGCTTAATGTGCAATCCATACTGAATCAGGTTCTATGTACACACTTAAGCGATGTGCGCACCATGCAACATTGCTAGCAACGGGACCCGGCGGGGGAAGCCATGTTGTATTTGGCAGCATGGGCCTCAAAAGCAACATCGCCTGTCAGACCTGCATGATGTTTTGACGGGTGATGCCAAATACGACCCGCGGGAGCACGCATCATACACAATATAGGGCCTAATTCAGAACTGTTCGCTCGCTAGCTATTCTTTGCAGCGCTGCGATCAGATAGTCGCCGCCTATAGGGGAGTGTATTTTAGCTTTGCAAGTGTGCGAACGCATGTACAGCTGCCCTGTACAAAATCAGCTTGCACAGTTTCTGAGTAGCTCTGACCTTACTCAGCCGCTGTGATCACTTCAGCCTATTCAAGCCCGGAATTGACGTCAGACACTCGCCCTGCAAACACCTCGACAGGCCTGCGTTTTTCCAAACACTCCCAGAAAACGGTCAGTTGCCACCCACAAACGCCCTCTTCCTGTCAGTCACCTTGCGTACGGCTGTGCGAATAGATTCTTCGCAAGAACCAGCGCACAGCAACAATACGCTTTGTAGAAGTATGACGCACCTGCGCATTGCAGTGCATGCGCTGTAGTTACCTGATCGCTGCGCAGCGAAAAACGCTAGCGAACGAACAGATCTGAATTGGGCCCATAGTGCAGACATACTAGACGATGTGAACGGTATCGCGTATGATCAGGCTGATATCTGCCGGATCGTACGCAATAGCGCCTAGTGTGTACGCACCCTTAGTACATCCGCCCCAGTATCCTCCTAATTGAAACTACTGAAGAACCCACATCAACAGGAGAAGCAGGAATTGGTTTCTGTAACTGTCTGTTCCTTGTTTTGTGACTTATAAGGACCTACTGTATAGGGGGGGACTATATAGAGTGTTATAGAGAAAACGTTTGTGCTGAAGCCCTATGGAGGTCATTCCGAGTTGACCGCTAGCTGAAAATGTTCGCTGCGCAGCGATGAGGCAAAAAAAGGGCACTTCTGCGCATGTGTATGTGGCGCAATACGCACGCGCGACGTACTTTCACAACAGCCGATGTAGTTTAACACAAGGTCTAGCGAAGCTTTTCAGTCGCACTGCTGGCCGCAGAGTGATTCACAGGAAGAGGACATTTCTGGGTGTCAACTGACCGTTTTCAGGGAGTGTTTGGAAAAATGCAGGCATGCCAGAAAAAACGCAGGCGTGGCTGAGCGAACGCAGGGCATGTTCGTGACATCAAAACAGGAACTGAACAGTCTGAAGTGATCGCAAGCGCTGAGTTGGTCTGAAGCTACTCTGAAACTGCACAAAATTATTTTGTAGCCGCTCTGCGATCCTTTCGTTCGCACTTCTGCTAAGCTAACATACACTCCCAGTGGGAGGCGGCATAGCGTTTGCACGGCTGCTAAAAACAGCTAGCGAGCGATCAACTCGGAATGACCCCCCATGTGTGGGTAAAAAAAAGAACTGTAGATGTAAGCCTAATAGTATATTCTGCCAATGATCGTAATTAGTGAATACTTCAAAGTTTACATACTGTACAGTAGGCCTTTATTGTCCATTTAAAAATATGGAAACATGACCTTTGTAACTTGCTTGGACGTATTTAATTACACAGAGGAAAGAGCAATCATGTAATGAAAGAAACCCAACACAATCAATCCTGTATCAGCCTTCACAGTGTGATATGAAGACTAATTCAAAATGAAATCTGATTGGTTTCTATGGGTTACTGCACAACAATTGCTTTTTTTTTTTTTTATAAATACATACTGCTGTATGTATTATGCCTTGTTAAGATAGGATTCTTAAATATGCCTACTCAGAAACAATGACATTCAAGTGTTTGAACTTCTTAGTGCTCCATTTGTATGCTTTGTTCTGCAAATCACCCTAAAAAATGTCTTCAAGAACAGAGATACAGTAATATCAATAAAACAGACAAAATTACCAGTTTGCTGTGAGGTGTATTTATTGAGCCTCAGTTAAAGATCAGATTTGGCTCAAGGAACAGGCTACTGAGGCCATTAGATGTGTCTTTTAAGTCCCTTTCAGACATATATTGCTCGGCTTCAACCCGGCTCGGACCCAAGTCACAGAGCATGGGTTGATGCCAGGTTACCCCTTTCACACATGGGTGATGACCTGGGTTATTCCCAGGTTGCCACCCTTCACACTGGAACCTCGTCTTCCAGTGATCTGGGTCTTGCAGCATTCAGTGGACACTTGGAGAAGATCTCCAAGTGCTACTTTCTCCGGCCAATTCTTTTAGGTGTTAACTGGGTCATCAAGTTGTTCGCACCTTACAGACCTACTGTAAGCCAAGTCATCTACCCGGGTTGCAAGCCCAGGGGAAGACCCTGCTAGCGAGCAGGGTTGCCGATCTGGGACTCGGGAAGATCTTATAAGATATAAGCCGGACCGATCTGTCTGACAGGGGTATTAGTATTTGCTTGGTTTAAAGAGATGTTCTTCCAGTGGGCCAGATTCGTGATTGTAAGTAAAGCAAATAAAGCACAGAACTTTGTGTCTGGAACAAACCATGTTACCATTTAAAGGGAGCAAATACGTTTAGATTTTTTTTCTGTGCAGGGTAAATACTGGCTGCGTTTGCATGTAGCCCATGAATGTTAGACAGCTTTATTTGTACACTGCAATTTAGATTTCAGCTTGAACACACCCCACCCAAATCTAATCTATCTGCACATGTTACATCTGCCATATCTGTAGTGCTTGCTTGCTTTTTTGCTTTACTTACAAACATAAATCAGGCCCAGTGTCCTTGTACTGTGTGTTATTTACTGCAATCAGTAAAACTTAGAATTTTCGTTCTTTTTATATTGTTTCATTCAAATTGTTTTCTATTTTTTAGAGCCCACTTTGACATCTTGTGAAAATCCAGGAACCCCTCGCCATGGTTTCCAAAATAATACCTATGGATACCAGGTACTTACTTGTCTCATTGATAATTATATAAAAGTGACGTACTGTATGTGAGATAACACTTTTAATTGTAGCTACAAAGTTTAACTACTGTATCTTGTTGTACACAGTAACATGATGGTAATTTTAATTAATTGTTATTACGTTCTTTCTGTCCATTAGATGGGAAGGGTGGTTCAGTTCTCTTGTAAAAAAGGTTACCTCCTGCATGGATCCACCAGTCGCACCTGTCTTCCTGACCTCACCTGGAGTGGAATCCCAACTGAGTGCATTCGTAAGTTTTTGTCACATGACAGTGATTTAGGCCTTCTGTCGTATGCAGGGCCGGCTCCAGGCCTACTAGCACCCTGAGCGAGAAAATTTAAAAGTGCCCCCCCCCCCTCCCCCATGCGCGCGCCGAAGGCGCGCGCTCCTGAAAAAGTGGGTGTGGCCTCCTGAAAAAGTGGGCGTGGTCTCGCCCCCCAGCAGTGCCAGCTACACATGACATGCCCTCCGGCAGTGCCAGCTACACGTGACATGACTCCCAGCAGTGCCAGCTACACATGATAGTGTTCACTTTTTAGGGCAGGTTGCTGATCACAGGGAGGGCACATTTTTAAGTTAGGTGGGCAAAATGATGTACATATTGTAATGCTTGTTGTACCCATTTCCACACGCTAAAGCATGGACAGTGCGCGCCGAAGGCGCGCAGCAAAAATTTAGGGGAGTTACTTCGTGGGGAAGGTGCGTAGCCACATTATAGTGGCAATTCACATTACACCACACAGTAGTGCAGCTAATACACATTGCACCAGGTAGAACCTCCTATAAGAGCACGTTAGACACATTGCGCCAGGTAGAGCACTGAGACACACTGCCCAGCCACAGACGCCTAGCGGGAACACTACATGATATGCCCCCCAGCAGTGCCAGCTACACATGACATGCCCCCCAGCAGTGGCAGCTACACGTGACATGCCCCCCATCAGTGCCAGCTACATAAATGGCCACACAGTTCCAGATGGATAAATGCCCCCACAGCGCAGATATGCCCCCACAGTGCCAGATACATTAATGCCCTCACAGTGCAAGATATGCCCCCACAGTGCAAGAAATGCCCCCACAGTGCAAGAAATGCCCCCACAGTGCCAGATACATAAATGCCCCCACGGTGCCAGATACATAATTGCCCCCACGGTGCCAGATACATAAATGCCCCCACGGTGCCAGATACATAAATGCCCCCACGGTGCCAGATACATAAATGCCCCCACGGTGCCAGATACATAAATGCCCCCACGGTGCCAGATACATAAATGCCCCCACAGTGCCTGATACATAAATGCCCCCACAGAGCCAGATATGCCCCCACAGAGCCAGATAAATGCCCCCACAGTGCCAGATAAATGCCCCCACAGTGCCAGATAAATACCCCCACAGTGCCAGATATGCCCCCACAGTGCCAGATATGCCCCCACAGTGCCAGAAATGCCCCCACAGTGCCAGATATGCCCCCCACAGTGCCAGATATGCCACCCACAGTACCAGATATGCCCCCACAGTGCCAGAAATGCCCCCCACAGTGCCAGATATGCCACCCACAGTGCCAGATATGCCACCCACAGTGCCAGATATGCCCCCACAGAACCAGATATGCCCCCACAGTGCCAGATATGCCCCCACAGTGCCAGATATGCCCCCACAGTGCCAGAAATGCCCCCCACAGTGCCAGATATGCCACCCACAGAGCCAGATATGCCCCCACAGTGCCAGATATGCCCGCACAGTGCCAGAAATGCCCCCCACAGTGCCAGATATGCCACCCACAGTGCCAGATATGCCCCCACAGAACCAGATATGCCCCCACAGAGCCAGATATGCAATGCCCCCCACAGTGCCAGAAATGCCCCCCCCATAGCCAGAAATGCCCCCACAGTGCGGATCCCCCCAATACCTGCGGCGCTGCTGGGGAGGAGTACTGCTGCTGTCCGCCTGTCCGAGTGTGCTGGCGAGCGGGCGGGAGTGCTGGCGGGCGGGCGGCCGGCGAGTCAGAGTGAGCCTGGGTCCGGGTGGCCACTTGTGTGCACTATGGCGCCGGCGTCTGACGTCAGACACCGGCGCCGCGCAGCGCGCATAGCGCACAGTGCACACGGGCCAATGCTGCACACACAGGGCCGGCTCCAGCATCGAATATGGCGGCGCCAGCGCGCGGCGCCCATTAAGGGTGGCGCCCTGTTCGGCCGCTCTATTCGAACATGCCTAGAGCCGGCCCTGGTCGTATGCATATGTGGCACTAAGAATATTTCAAATCAGTCAATTAAAAAAAAAAATATATATATATATATATATATATATACACAATATCTTAATAATAGGAAAGCAATATTAAAGGGCATATTGACCATACCTCCCAACTGTCCCGAACACAGCGGGACAGTCCGCTAATTGGACGCTGTCCCACCCACGGGCTGCAGTGTCCCGCAGACGGAGACGGGACACACACAGTTGGCAGAGCCGGTTTTCACCGCTGCTGTGCTCTGCAAAGCAGCCAGTGATCACTGAATATATGGCGTGCGCATGTGTACGGCATCTATCAGTGCAGGGAGGGTTAGCCGGGGGCTGCTCAAGAAGCACTGGGCACGCCCCCATAATGATGAAAACAGATCTTGCTTTGCTAGGCCCCGCCCCTCCACCTGATACTCCACCCACCCCTCCTGAGGCCCCACCCCCTTTTCAAGCGGGGATGCCCCTCCGGTGCGGCATGTCCCGAATCACCAGAGTAAAAAGTTGGGAGGTATGTATTAACTATTAACTAATTATTAGGTTTTAGACCAGATAATTATAATTTCTTATTGCTGCTCTTTTTGCCTAAAATAGGCTTCTAACATCGCTCGGATATACTGCACTGTATCATTTATCACCCGCAGGGGCAGGGGCTCCCTGTCACTGCAATGTGTAAGAAGTGAAATTATCTCAGAAGTGATTAGTTTGCTCCTATTTCAGGAGCTATGGCTGTTCTGTGCATGTCCTGTCTTCTGACCATGTATGCAATGGCACCAAGGGGGCTCCCAGGTGTGATGGAGTGGCCCATGGGGGCTCAGCCCCCCTCCCCCCCCCCTTACCTGGCAGCAGCAGCTGCAGTTCTTTTCCTCAGTCCAGAACACGCTGCTGTGTGCCGGGGTGCAGTGTGGCCAGAGAGGCGCATATTCTTCTATTTTTTTCTGTATTGTTTTCTAATAGTGCATGACCACACCTCCTGTGATAAAGCCACGCCCCCTGACAAGTCCATGGGTCCAGCCAGGCTCTCTACTGCCCTGTACGCATTGTGTGGTGGCCGTTGCTGGCGAGAGTGCTGGAGAAACCATCTCCTGGCAATTCCTGCCTTATACAAGCCATAGACTTCAGCCAATAGCCTATGGGGAAAATGGAGGGCCAGTGCAATTTTAGTGTTCCAGAGCCATTTTTGCATTGCATTCCCTGTGAAAAGCTGGGCCACTTGCTTGAGTCTGCCCCCAATGCTGAAAGTTGCCAGCCCCTGTTGGTGACAGTTGGAGTGGCTTCCCTATTGGAATTTTTGACTGCACTGCAACCCCACCTCCGGAGCCGCCACTGGTCCATTCTGTCATACATTCAGGGGAATCCTAAATATTTGCCGTTACCTCCCCCCCAAACCTGGTGTCTTCGGAGAATATGCCACGAATATTATTTGATAAATTCCTATGACTTTTTTTTTTTTGGTTCGTTTGTTTTTCCTCTTTTTATGATGTGACAAACCAGGTCCCTACACAATTTGTATAATCTTTCAGCTGTATCCCATGTTGTGTGTGCAGACGTAACACAATTATCTCACACGACTGTCCAACACGGTGGCTGTTTCATGTATAAATGATAGTAATGAATTGTTTTGCTCCGACAGTTATCAGTTGTTTGTCTTACAGCCCACAGCTGCAAGCAGCCAGAATCTCCATTACATTCAAATGTAGTTGGAATAGATCTTCCGTCACTTGGTTATACATTAATTTACACTTGCCAGCCAGGATATCTTCTCTCGGGAGGGACTGAACACCGAATTTGCCAGCCAGATAACACATGGAGCGGAAAAGTTCCAGTTTGTACAGGTAAGGTAATATAACTTGCCTTGAAAATATATGCATTATTATCTTTACTTGGCAGAAACATTTGATAGAAGATTTCTCAGCTTTCAGGCTAATAAATATATTTACACCACTATTCACTAAAAGGCGCCTCGTGCAAAGAATAAGAATTCATTATCTTTACTTTGATGCAGATTTATTTGCGTGCTGTTGCGAAAGCTTTATCATGTTGTTCTGTAGTTGCATCTGTTACCTCATGCAAATGCAGAAATCATAATGCATTATTCATAAACAGCCCTTCCACTGGTGTACATACGTGTGTCTCAGTGTGCAAAGTCTGGGATGCGCACTTTGGGGGTCGTTCCGAGTTGATCGTAGCTGTGCTACAGCTACGATCATTCACACTGACATGCGGGGGGACGCCCAGCACAGGGCTAGTCTGCCCGCATGTCAGTGCCGCCCCCCCCGCCCCCCCCCCCCCCCCCCACACACACACACACACACACACACACACACAGAAGTGCAAAGGCATTGCACAGCGGCGATGCCTTTGCACTTCAAGAGTAGCTCCCGGCCAGCGCAGGTTTAGCGTGCTGGCCGGGAGCTACTCATCGCTCCCCGGCCCGCAGCGGCTGCGTGTGACATCACGCAGCCGCTTCAGCCCGCCACCCGTTCGGTCCGGCCAAGCCTGCGTTGGCCGGACCACTCCCACGAAACAGCAGCCAAACGCCGCCATTCCGCCCCCTCCCGCCCAGCAATCGCCTCTGCCTGTCAATAAGGCAGAGGCGATCGCAGCCCTGCTACGGCCTTCGGCTGTCTGGCATGCGCCGGCGCATGCACAGTAGGGACCCGTTCGCTCGGCTGCGACAAAAAGCAACGAGCGAACGGGTCAGAATGTCCCCCTTTGAGTGTCTGTTGCACCGCCAAAACTTGCACCAGTAATATGGTACTGTAGGTGCAGATGTTCCATCTGCATATGGCCTCCAGAGTGAGTGATTCATCTGTGTATGCAACGTCTTCAGAAATGCGATCCTAACAATTCCTTAACAGCTATAAGACGGAGGACCTTTGTGCGCCTGAAGAGCCAGTTATCGCCCAGGATTGCTCAGGGTATTTCCAATACATTTCTGATGCCTGCATCTCAATCGCGTTGTAGTCATTTGTTGATCTAACATTTGTTGCTTGTTTTTTGGTTTTTATTAGCGGGATCTAAGTCGTTTGAAAATAAAACAAAACCTGTTATGGGAACTCCAAGCCCAAAGCTAAGTGGTAAGTACAGACCTCTATCTGTAATATTAATATGTATTCAAATAATTACCAATCCTTGGAGAGAGACACCGTGGAGAGAGATAAAGGGGCTGATTCAGAGATAGACGCAGATTGCTGCATACGTAGCCATATCTGCGTCCATCTCCTCGCATGCTGTGTGCCGCCCAGCGCAGGGCAAGGCCGCCCAACACGTGTGATGCCGCCTCCCAGTTATTGCAGATGCATCGGAACTAAGGTTGACACCTGGCTGCGCTGTCAGACGGTCGGCCGTCATTTTTTAATCAGAGTGACTGCCTGTGACGTCACGCAGCTGCACCGAAAACGTTCTTGTCCTGCACCCGTTCGGAACGCCCCACCCCAACGCCGCATCGCCACACCACAAACTGCTGCCGCTGTCAAACACACTGCAGCCCCATCCTTCCGGCACACTGCGGCAGATATTGCGGCTGCGTCCGTCTCAGTATCAGCCCCAAAGTACCAACTGATCAGTGTCTAACTGCAATGTTACAGGATTTCTTTTTTTTTTTAAATAACGGGAGCTGATTGGCTGGTACCTAAGCAGTGGAGAGAGATAAAGTGGATGGAGGTAAAGTACCAGCCAATCAGATCCTAGCTGTTATTTTTAGAACACAGCCTGTAACATGGCAGTTAGGAGCTGATTGGCTCTTACATTATCTCCACCTACTTTATCTCTCTCCAAGGCTTAGTACATAGACCCCTATATCTCTCTTCACTTTATCACTTTCTAAGCTTTGATATATCTCCCGCAAAGGGGCGTCTTAAGTGAGGAGGGGGCCCGTGTGCAGATTCCGGGTGGGCCCCCTCCTCTCCACGGCACTCTAGGCTCCGACACTGCGCCAGAGCCCACTGCGCATATGCAGGTCTCCGGAAACATGGCGCCCTCATGTTCCGGAGACCAAATGTAAAGTGTGCATGCAAGGCGGCCATTTTGGAGAGGATTTTGTGCTCGATGGAGGCGGCTACAGCATCCGACGCTGGACTCCGGAGAGGTGAGTACTAAAATATGGGTGCAATGTGTGCAGTGTGGGGCCCCCATGGACCAAGGGGCCCATGTACACCGCACACATTGCACCCATTATAGAAACGCCAATGCTCCCGCATTGTGTTTTAAAATGTAGTTTGTGAACAAAAAAAAATTCTATAACAAAAAAAATCATAATCTTTCTTACACTTACATTAGTATACTGTAGTACACATAATATCACAAACTGATATTTATAAAACCTCTATTTTTCTAATGGGATCGAAAATGGACTTTATAGGACTTTCTTTTTTAAGGTAGTCTCACCAAGTCATCGCCATGCAATTCGCTAACAATTCACTAAATCATGTGCAAAGCTGGGAATCTAACACAGCGTGAAATGCGAAAACGATTTTCCCACTAGAGATCAGGTTAATTAGTCACAAAATGGGCTAATTGATTTGCTCATCGCTGGTCTTCGCTGTGTTTACTGGTTTAAATGTATAAATAATGAAACCCTTTCAGTGCAAAGAATTATAGCATATCATTATGTAGGTTTCTATAAAACAAATATGCATCGCTTTGTAAAACACATACAGAATGCCTTCGGCTTGCGTTTTTTGTGCCTGTAGACTTTAATGTGTCAACAACACTGACGTTTATGACAATGACCATGAGTACAAAGAATATTTGCTAAAGTCTGAAAGCAACAGTTACATTTGCCAAATGTACCACATTTCGGGGTTTATTTACTAAGGTTCAGGTTCCAAAACCCGATGCTTCCAATCGTGTTTGTGATGACATTTAAGATGGTGATGATTTTATTAGACGTGTTTTGCTGGGGGAAAAAAATGTCATGTTTAATTTCAGGCCTAAACATGATCAGAAGTGTCAGGATTTAGAAACCAATGCATAGTAAATAAACCACTTATACCCCTTTCATATCACAAACTCAGGTCACACCCGGGAATTGTACACAGGTCCTTCCTGTGGGCGACCCACCATGAGACCATTTTAAGACTGGCAACCTAAACCGGCAATATGCCAGGTTGGGTTACCATTGGGGGCGGAGGCGATGTCATCTTCATCAGGGGTGGTTGTGAAGGCGGCACTTGGAGATGAGATCATCAACAAACCACCTCCTCCATAGTGGGAATGGGTCCCAGATCGCATGAACTCGGCTAACCCATTCACACTGCACCTGACACAGAATTAAACCATATAATACCCTCCTTTATTACAAGAGGGTATAAATATCCAGGTTGCTCGACCCGGATATTTCAACCTGGCCCTTTCACATCACACCTCCACCTGGGTCGACCTGGCAATATTCTGGTTATTTGGTGATGTGAAAGGGTATTAGAATTTCCATCTATTTGTAGCTACAATCAGGGACACAAAGAGATGGGAGGAGATGTCTGTCATGGTCCCTACAGAGCCATACTTCTGCCACAGTGGATACTTATTCTCACAATGGGGACTGACCGGTTTGGTCACACCCCCGAAAGTACAAAGGGGCAGATGTATTAAGCCTGGAGAAGTGTTAAAGCAGTGATGAGTGTAAGGTGATAACGCACCAGCCAATCAGCTCCAATATGTAAATCGACAGTTAGAAGCTGATTGGCTGGTGCGTTGTCACCTTGCACTTTTCACTACTTTATCACTTCTCCAGGCTTACTACATCTGCTCCAAAGTCCCAGAAGATTTCATGGCGGTCCTGATTATAAGACTCATTTCAATGCCATTCGTCAGTGTGTTTTGTTAAGATCAGCCAAGTAGATTTAAGCTAGATTTACTAAAACTGCTTAAAAAGTAAAAGTAGAGGCATTGCTCATAGCAACCAATGAAATTCAAGAGTGCACCATATAACTGATAGCTAGAATCTGATTGGATGTAATGAACACAGCTCCACTTTTTCTTTTTAGAAGTTTAATAAATCTACCCTTTGCAATCTGATTGAACTTTTCCTTTGCTGTCACCTTTAATGCAATGCCTGCTTTCTAATATTTCACATTTTCCAGTTCCAGATGATGTATTTTCTCGAAATTATATGTGGAAAGGATTTTACAACTTAAAAGGAAAGAATCAACCAATGAATTTGACAGTTAACAGCTACAATGTATCCACAGGAAAGGTGAATGCGACACTTATCAATAGCAACACCGAGTTTCTTCTTTCAGGTAATTACTGCTATTCTAGTAATGCACAACACAGACGCATTTCGCCAATGTTATAGTGTTTTCCTGTTCTCTTTTACAACTTTTGAACTGTCTGAAATGTTTCCTAATTATAGAGCACATGCCACCAAAACTTCAATTGTGGCTCCTTTGGCTTTTGTTGCAGTTTTGTTCTAGTAGCACTTTTTAGCTATCAAAGTTTCACAACTTAAAAAGAATCAATGAAACAGCACTAGGGATATTTTTTTTTTTTTCTACAAATCTGATTTCAAGTCGTTTGACTCACTGAAATAGTTTTATTATTGGATATTAAGGGAAGAACAGATATATGTTCAGTGACATTTGCAGAATACTTTTCCGGTTATAACTATCAGACTTGAATTTGGAAGCAGAGCCATTCTGTCAGAAAATAATATGTCTCCTCAACCTAATTAAATTGCTCCCATACTGTATTGTCTCCTTTTGTTTGTCTTTCTATCTTTTTTTTTGCCTTTTCTCACATAATATTGGTGTGCCAATAAAGTTTTTATTAAGTGTGGATGATTTTTGAATATTCAAACCTAAAACTTCAGATTACATATATGTGATAGTATTGAAGGCAAAAATGAATGTGGAGACCCAAACAAATGTTATAATATAACTTGATTTCATGTTGTTACTTGTATTTTGTTTTTGTTTTTCTTTTTGTTTGTTTTTTTCAAAATTACTGTAAAGTACTGACATTAGTATATAAATATATCATAGCCTGAAGTGTTAATGTATGAATTTATTAAACTTATATTTATAAATAAACTTTCCTATCCAATTACATCTCCTCTGTACAGTCCACACATATCATCACATATTTTCTCTCTCTTCACTTTCCCATCCTCGTCCAGACCCCAGACCTACATTGCTGTGTGACCATATTATACAGCCCACCAAGAAACTTTGCAATCTGGTGGATCATTATGCAATAGATAGCACCTATCCTTGTGTATCAATGCCTACTTCCCTATAGAGTGTAAGCTTGCAAGCAGGGCCTTCCTACCTCTATGTCTGTCTGTTTTGACCCAGTTTTGTTTCATCACTGTTGTTTCCATTTGTAAAGCACAAAGCCAGTTCCAGCGCTATATAAGAATCTTAATAAATAAATAATAAATAAATATTTAAAAACTAGCAAATAACCATATGACCTACTGTTGCTGAGCACTCACTGTACTGTAAAGTAGGTTTCCAGTAGTGGCACATGTGAGTTTTTCCCCTAGTCAGAGTATGTGGCCAGTAGAGGCACATGTGAGTTTCATCCCTATCGATAACCACACCAACTCAATTGTTTAACTAAGGCAGTGTCACACAGTTACAGTAGAAGTATGGTCATCACGAAGAGCAACAGACATATTATCTTACATGAGGGTCTTATCTCCTCTGCCCACTGTCATCGCTCCAACCAACATCTGCAGATGGCAGGAATGACTATGGTGACTGATAGCATGGGATATATTTACTAGAGGTTGATTTTGACCAATTTTGTGTATTTCCACCAATGTTTGTTTCATTTTACAAATAGGAGATTTGCTAAAGGCAAAAGTCAACCCCCCCCCCCCTCAAAAAAAAACAATTCACAATTGAAATGGAATTTTAGAAAAACATCAATGTTTTCTCATAGGTTTCACGGCAAATCAGATATTTACTAAAAGCCATTTTGTAAAATCGACCGAAAATCGAACACAAAATCAACCATAAGCGAAAGGAATATTTCACTTCTAAACATTCCGTTGCCTAAACCTTCATTATGATGCCTATAAAAGTAGAGATGATGGACACTATGCCAATGTTTTCAAAACCAAGTGACTATTGGTAAATTGCGCACACATATGCTGTGCACTACACATGCGCCAAAGACTTATAGCGATGCCTTGATGCAGAGAAATTGACCATCAGGCACCATTTGTGGGTGTTGATGGGACAGTGGTGGCAAAAATGCAGGCATGTTGTGGCCATTTTGGGGGCATATCTCTCACTGCGCCGGCGAATCCCCAATTAAACAGTGGGGCTCCAGTGTCTTTGTTTAAGCTGTTATGCTACATGTTCGTTGATTTATTCGAGCTTCAGGTTATCTATCCCTATGTCAGTTGCCCTACTTATTTCTGCAGTGAGTGGCAGGTGAACAGAGCAATGTAGGAGCCAATTAGTTTAATCTATCAAGCAGTAAAAAGAGTGGATAATTTTACAGAAGGTACATGATAAATGCTACCTCAAATCTCAAATAGGCAACTTTTCCATTGGTCCACCCCTCCACTTTTCCCATGCTTGATACGTCGACCCCCAAGTGTAGAGTGCAGAATCCATCAGTCTCTACAAATGTTCTATAAGCACATTTGCAGTATATACCCCTCATCTTTCTCCAAGAGGTAATATACAGACTGAACCATAGCATATATCCGCTCCTTTCAATGCCAGGAAGCAATGTTGGGGGCCACCTATGACCATGCGTTCTTACTTATTTCTTCTATTAGAGAGTTTTATCAAACCTTCTAAAAAAAGAAAAGAGGAGAATTTTCTTACAGCAGCCAATCGTAATCTAGCTATGAATTCCAAGCTTGTAATAGATAAATGATAACTAGAGCCCGATTGGTTGCCTTGGGCAACATCTCCACTTTTCCTTTTTGGAAGGATTACTAAACCTCCCCCTTTTTGTTACCACTGAAGTGAGCAGGTTTTAGCTTTGACAACATTTGCTCAGCAGAGATTCCGTACACCATTTGCAAATGATGGCACATCCCAAATGTTCAGTCTGGAAGTTCACAAATACAGTAAATCCAAATTCCATAAAGTTGTGCTGGCTTGAAATTCATGCTTAACAAATAAAGGTTTGTTTTTCTTTTCTTTTCAGGGGTTTACAAAAGTCAGGAAGCTCGATTGACTCTGCACATAAATTCAGTAAAAACTTCAGCTCACACCTCCTTAAGCAGAATGAAAGACGAGAAATGGGCAATGGATGGATTTGTAAGCATCACTCTACTTATACAATATTTATTATGCCTCGCTGGATTACAAACCACTTGAGTGCCAAAACATGTGTAAATGTAAAAGGTGTATCATTTGTTGGAAGAGTCGGGGTAGTTTTGTGATATCTTGAGAACTTTTGGTAAGAGAATACACCTGTTGGTTTACAAGGGAGCACTATATACATATTTTACTTCTATTTTCACAATTTCATTCATGACCCTGGTGTATTTCTTACATCATCAAGAACTTTTACTCTGTTCTATAATTTTATTCATATCAGCCCTGCTTTTTCCATATGAACATCCCACGCAGTGGCTTAACTACTGGAGGCAATGGAAGTGTTTGCTAAATGTTGAGGGGTTTAGGGGACCCCAAAAGTGTTGGACAACACCTAAAGAATACAGGGCCCATTACATAGGATGCCAGACCTTTGTATCCCCAACCACTTGACCCCTGTAGTAGGGTACTGTAGGTGCATCTGGGCAAAACTTCAGCCCACCACGCCCACTCACCAACAATACCCAGTTCCCAGCCCCTCAGGTGAAAGTGTGTCTTATAAGTTCCACTGCCACCACCGGCATTGAGTTAAGAAAGATTTTTCAGAAAAATCTGCTATTCTCTGCAGCTATTAAATTACTTTACAGTAATGACCACAGAAAAGCATGTAGGGATGTGTGATTTGGTTCTCCAGAAATCTGAATCCACCTGAATTTTCTGGTTCCGTACTAAGCCAAAACCCTGTCTGGATCTACCGAGGAGATGCTATCCAAACCAAGTCCTGGTTCGAATCTTCCCGCGGTTTGGAATTCGGATTTTAAATCTGAATTTCGGGTTTTGGATTGCAAAAATTTCATGATTTTAGCTTTTTTTATTGATTTTTATCAATGATTATCATTTTTTTTAAAATCTATTTTAAACCGAACCGAAATCCAAATCCTCACCTAAACACTTGAGGGTAGTTTTGCCAAAACCAAAACACGCTGATGAATTACAGTACTGTATAACCAAAAACTAAAAAACAAAACATGGGGATCCGCGCACATCTCTAGGGTTGTATTCTATATATATCACATACATTTGTTTTAAAAAGTGCCAATTAACATTATTTTCTGTTTTATAGGTATCAGCTGAGCCTGATGGAGCTACATATGTGTTTCAAGGGTCCATTCATGGGAAAGATTATGGACAATTTGGACTAAGAAGTATAGGTAAGCAAAAATTGCACATGATACAATATTGAAATTGACCTAAAAATAAAAAATATCCATGCTCCTAACAAAATGCCACCCAAAATGACACTATGTAGACCAAAGTAATTGGACACTGACAGCAAATAGATCAATGAGATTTTATGAATGTCAGTAGTTTGTCGGTCCATCGCGTGCAGTGATTACTGCAGACAACCTTTTTGGCAAACTGTCCACAAGATCCTGGACAACAGCAGGCAGTTTTGCCATTCTGCCTTAAGTACAGTGACCGATTGTGACACTGAAGAAGGTCAAGTGGGTCTTGAATGCACCCACTGCTCCAATTCGTCCCAGAGGTTCTCAGAGGGGATAAGATATGTACTATGATTTGACCAATCCATCTGGGTTACCAAATTTTCTATATACCAGTCCAGCGTTGCCCTGGACACATCACATTGCGCAAACTACGATGATCCCCTTTTGAAACTCAGTTAGCTACTTCCAGCAAGCCATTTTGTTAGCAAATGATCTAATTAGTGTCCCCCTACCCATTGTATACCTTCACAAACAAGTGTATACCGCAGGAGCATACCATTTCATATGTGCTGGGAGGGGAGGGGGGGTGTCCAATCACTTTTGTCTACATACAGATGGAGCAACACTAGTCATGGCTCTGTATGGCTGGGCGCGTGCCCAGGCTGGAGACGCGCCCCATATACTTGAATGGAGAGCGTCTCCGTCTGTGCGTCCAGACAGAGACGCTCAGAATGGGAGCATCTCTGTGCACTCCTGGCGTGACTAGGAGTGCACGTTTGCGATGGAGCCACCTCAGATGAGCACGGTTCCATCTGTAGTGTATTATTATTATTATTATTCAGGCAGAATTAATATACCTAGTTGCCAATTACCTTTTGGTTTTGAAATAATTGACATTTCATGGTACATTCTGAAGCTGCGTGCAATGGGGGTATTTCAGACCTGATCGTAGCAGCAAATTTGTTAGCAGTTGGGCAAAACCATGGCTCTCATTCTGAGTTGATCGCTCGCTAGCTACTCTTTGCAGCCGTGCAAACGCATAGTCGCCGCCCACGGGGGAGTGTATTTTTGCTTTGCAAGTGTGCGATCGCATGTGCAGCCGAGCGGGACGAAAAAGTATTTTGCAGTTTCTTAGTAGCTCTGAACTTTCTCAGCCCTTGCGATCACTTCAGCCTGTCCGGTCCCGGAATTGACATCAGAGACCCGCCCTGCAAACACCTGGACATGCCTGTGTTTTTCCAACCACTCCCAGAAAACGGTCAGTTGAACTTGACACCCATAAACTCCCTCTTTCTGTCAGTCTCCTTGCGAACGGCTGTGCGAATGGAATCGTCGCTAGAAGCATTGCACAGCAACAATGCTGTTTGTACCCGTACGACATGCGTGCGCATTTCTGTGCATAAGCATGCGCAGTAGTAACCTGATCGCTGCGCTCTGCGAAAATCGACAGCGTTCGATCAACTCGGAATGAGGGTCCATGTGCACTGCAGGGGGGGAAGATATAACATTTGCAGAGAGAGTTAGATTTGGGTGGGTTATATTGTTTCTGTGCAGGGTAAATACTGGCTGCTTTATTTTTACACTGCAATTTAGATTGCAGATTGAACACACCCCACCCAAATCTAACTCTCTCTGCACATGTTATATCTGCCTCCCCTGCAGTGCTCATGGGGCCTAATTTAGACCTGATCAATCGCTAGCTATTTTTTGCAGCGCTGCGATCAGATAGTCGCCACCCATGGGGGAGTGTATTTTCGCTTTGCAAGTGTGTGAACGCATGTGCAGCCGAGCGCTACAAAAAAGTTTTGTGCAGTTTCTGAGTAGGTCTGAACTTACTCAGCCGCTGCAATCACTTCAGCCTGTCCGGTCCCGGAATTGACGTCAGACACCCGCTCTGCAAACATTTGGACACACCTGCATTTTTCCCAACACTCCCAGAAAACGGTCAGTTGACACCCACAAATGCCTTCTTCCTGTCAATCTCCTTGCGATCGGCTGTGCAAATGGATTCTTCGTTAAATCCATTGCTCAGCAACGATCCGCTTTGTACCCGTACGACGCGCCTGCGCATTGCAGTTCTGACCTGATTGCAGCGCAGCGGAAAAAAACTAGCGTGCGATCAGGTCTGAATGACCCCCCATGGTTTTGCCCAACTGCTAACAAATTTGTTGCTACGATCAGGTCTGAATTAGGCCCAATATTGAGAAGCCATTTCTGTTGCATCAATTCATATAATAAATGATTCAGAATCGTTCAGTTCTGTTTGCCAATTTGTGTCAGTGTTATTGAAAGCAGAATTGCGACAGTAATGGGAAAAAAGACACCTGTATGTTACTATGGATTTACTATAAACTGAAGTTTCATATTTACAAGTCTATTATTCATTACCACAATGAAACTATTCCATTCCCTTGTGAACTTCTGGGCAGATAAAGCAAGAAAATTGTCATTTCATTAAAAAGAGGAATTATTAAGCTATAAATTACTGCGATGTCATTCTCCAGGGAGACTCACTGCTTACTATCAAAGATCGAATGGACACACACAGTATGCGCAAATGCACACGCGTGTACACTTTTTTTTTTTTTACATTATGTTTCATAAGAAAAAAAGATTATTTTCATAGTGGAATACATTCGGCCTCCCTGAACGTCACGTAGATTCTATTTTTATTGCACTTCTTTAACATTCATTGAAGTACCGTGTTGATGTGATGTTTTTGTTGCTTTCAACCCGTATTTATTATTTCCATTAAATCTACATGAACCATAAAATACATATCGAATTTCTCTATGCAGATGCATTGTTTCTCATGAAAAAACAAAAAAAACAATACGTGTTTGAATGATACACTGCAGAAGCAATTTAAGATATTTTATATCAAGTTGGTTAGCCATAGATACATTCATGTAAAGTGGAACTAACCCATACTTACCTACTTTGCTGCCCGCTACTCCGGAAGGAGGCAGCGTTGTAGGTGCATGGGGGCGTGGCCGGCAGCAGGATGGGCGGTCCGGGGGGTGTGGTCGACCGGGAAGTGGACAGTCCGGGGGCAAGGCATCAGGGTCGTGTCATTGTGGCTCCACCCCCCGCTGTGCAGTGCAGAGTAAAGAGGCACTGTGTAGCGGGGGCGAAGCTACGATGACGTGATTCAGTGTGAATCGCCTCGTCAGACCCCCTCGGACCGCCCACTTGTTCTCTGCTATGGGCGGCCGAGGAGGGTCGTAGAGGGGCTGCAGGGTAAGCAGGAGGATTGCCCACCCTTTTTTTTTTGGGGGGGGGGGTCACCCGATTTTCGGGAGCCTCCCGGCCATTCCGGGAGGGTAGGCAAGTATGAACTAACCTTCTATTCTCCTACAAAAAGCTACATTTGTAGGGGAGGGCTGCCGGTGTTATTTTTCCTATTTAATCAGGAAATTATTCAAAACAAGCCTAATTCAGATGTGGCTGTAAGTGCGTCACACAGCGCAATAAAAAGCGATGTTCTGTACTCTGCGCATGCGCCGGAACCGTACTGCAGATGTGCAGTGCGGGGTATCCGGTCTTTAGGTCGACCACACTTATAATAGGTAGACCGTCATTAGGTCAACCAATATTCGTTGACATGCTTTTGGTCGACATGTTCTTTAGGTTGACATGGTCAGTAGGTCGACAGGGCAAAGGTGGACACATGAAAAAGTTGGCATGAGTTTCATGAGTTTTTAAAAATAAAATTAGAATTTTTTTAACTTTTTCATACTTTTCGGACCACGTGGCCTACGACTGGGAATAGTAACCTGTACCAAATGCAGCGATAGCCCGAAGGGGACACATAGCGGGTCATTCTGAGCCGTTTGCACGCTGCTGGTTGTCACAGCGGTGTGAACGGATCGGGACTGCGCCCGTGCGGCGCCCGCAATAGGCATGCGCATCATTGCTTAGCGACAGTCATTGCCGGCCAATGACCAGAAGAAGAAAGTGATCGCTAGCACGATCGCAAGAAGATTGACAGCGGGGGGGGGGGGGGCGTTCCGAGGTGGATACTCTCCATTTTGCGGGCGTGGAGACCCGAAAACAGGCGTGTCCAGGCGTTTGGAGGGCGGATGTCTGACGTCAATTCCGGGACCTTCACCGCTGGATCCATCGCACGGGGTAAGTAGGTGCAGGGCTGGTCTTGTTTTACAGGAAACTTTTTTAGCATAGCAGGGCTGCACAAGCGATCGCAGCCCTACTATGCAGAAATACACTCCCCCATAGGCGGCGTCTAGTTGATCGCACGAGCAGCAAAAAGTTGCTCCGTGCGATCAACTTGGAATGACCCCCACATTGCACTAATTGGGGTTCCTGATCACTTTACGAAGAAAACGATACAAAAAAAACCACACTTTTTCCATGTTGACCTAATGACCATGTTGACTTATTTCAGGTGTCGACCTAGTCATTGTCGACCAATAGTAGTCGACCTAATGACGGTCGACCTAGTTAGGGTCGACCCAATGAACTACACCCGCAGTGTGAGTCCTGCATTGTAAGAAGCACTACGGCTGCAGACTATCCGTGACTGGGGAATAGGAGGGGGCAGAAATGGCCGCCATTT
The DNA here is from genome assembly GCF_028390025.1 of Pseudophryne corroboree. Lineage (NCBI taxonomy): Eukaryota > Metazoa > Chordata > Amphibia > Anura > Myobatrachidae > Pseudophryne > Pseudophryne corroboree. The sequence goes on from NC_086448.1 coordinate 813,682,584, forward strand.
CCCAAAATGGAGGCAAATTGCCTCCACTTTGGGGAAGTCCCAAGGCCAGGAAGATGGAGATTTCCTGGGCTCATTGTAGGAACGGCTTGCACAACCCTTATGAGTCACGCAGCTGGCTGATGGTGTCGCAAGTGATCGATGCGTCCTAAGATGCAGCACAGATGACACATGCATGCAGGAGGTGTCTCCTTATATCAGATGCCTGCTGCCGCATTAACATTCTAGTGCTATCGCTGCCACTTCCATGTTAGCAGCAGTGTTTGCACCTCTGCCACCTCTCAATAAGGGCCAAGGTGGCTCAGGGTCTGATTCAGAGATTTACATACAGTATATTCATATTTATGTAGATCTACGATATTTCCCAATCTGCACATGAGCAGGAGCTGCATTATGTATGTGTAGATCCATTTCTGTGATGTCGCACATAACGCCCCAAAAGCAGCAACAAGATGGCAAAAGGGAGCATTCCAGAAAATGGGGGGCCATTGGCCACATTTTTAGGCATGCCAGGCCAGTGGCTACAGCCTTCAATGCAGCATCACTGGCCCTGGCAGCTTGATTTACCCAGACACCCCCAAGTCACCTAAGGGTCACTCAGATGTCTGAGGTTCACACGAGGTGAAGGAAGCATCTTTTTACTCATGATGCGGCATTTACATATTCTCACACAGCCACTGCGTACATAGACGCATTGGTGACAGCAATAGCGACCACCTCTGGATCAGCCCCCCAAGGTATATTGACATACTGATGTGAACAATTTTTGGCCCTGAATTAAAAAATGTTATACTACTGAAAGAATCTTCGTGTCTGTCCACTGCTCTGCCATGCCCTCCACAGTATCCGCTGCTCTGTCCCCCACTCCCCCCAGTGCTCTGCCATGCCCTCCACAGGTTCCGCTGCTCTGTTCCCCTCTCCCCCACTGCTCTGCCATGCCCTCCTCAGTATCCGCTGCTCTGTTCCCCACTCCCCCCAGTGCTCTGCCATGCCCTCCACAGTATCCGCTGCTCTGTCCCCCACTCCCCCACTGCTCTACCATGCCCTGCACAGTATCCGCTGCTCAGTTCCCCTCTCCCCCACTGCTCTACCATGCCCTGCACAGTATCCGCTGCTCTGTCCCCCACTCCCCCACTGCTCTGCCATGCCCTCCACAGTATCCGCTGCTCTGTCCCCCACTCCCCCACTGCTCTACCATGCCCTGCACAGTATCCGCTGCTCTGTCCCCCACTCCCCCACTGCTCTGCCATGCCCTCCACAGTATCCGCTGCTCTGTCCCCCACTCCCCCACTGCTCTAACATGCCGTCCACAGTATCCGCTGCTCTGTCCCCCACTCCCCCCAGTGCTCTGCCATGCCCTCCACAGTATCTGCTGCTCTGTCCTCCACACCCCCACTGCTCTGCCATGCCCTCCACAGTATCCGCTGCTCTGTCCCCCACTCCCCCCAGTGCTCTGCCATGCCCTCCTCAGTATATACTGCTCTGTCCTCCACTCCCCCCAGTGCTCTACCATGCCCTCCACAGTATCCGCTGCTCTGTCCCCCACTCCCCCCAGTGCTCTGCCATGCCCTCCACAGTATCTGCTGCTCTGTCCCCCACTCCCCCACTGCTCTACCATGCCCTGCACAGTATCCGCTGCTCTTTTCCCCACTCCCCCCAGTGCTCTGCCATGCCCTCCTCAGTATCCGCTGCTCTGTCCCCCACTCCCCCCAGTGCTCTGCCATGCCCTCCACAGTATCCGCTGCTCTGTCCCCCACTCCCCCAAGTGCTCTGCCATGCACTCCACAGTATCCGCTGCTCTGTCCCCCACTCCCCCACTGCTCTGCCATGCACTCCACAGTATCCGCTGCTCTGTCCCCCACTCCCCCACTGCTCTGCCATGCCCTCCTCAGTATCCGCTGCTCTGTCCCCCACTCCCCCACTGCTCTGCCATGCCCCCCACAGTATCCACTGCTCTGTCCCCCACTGCTCTGCCATGCCCTCCACAGTATCCGCTGCTCTTACCCCCAGTCTCCCCACTGCTCTGCCATGCCCTCCTCAGTATCCGCTGCTCTGTCCCCCACTCCCCCAGTGCTCTGCCATGCCCTCCTCAGTATCCGCTGCTCTGTCCCCCACTCCCCCACTGCTCTACCATGCCCTCCACAGTATCCGCTGCTCTGTCCCCCACTCCCCCACTGCTCTACCATGCCCTGCACAGTATCCGCTGCTCTGTTCCCCACTCCCCCCAGTGCTCTGCCATGCCCTCCACAGTATCCGCTGCTCTGTCCCCCACTCCCCCATTGCTCTGCCATGCCCTCCACAGTATCCGCTGCTCTTTCCCCCAGTCTCCCCACTGCTCTGCCATGCCCTCCTCAGTATCCGCTGCTCTATCCCCCACTCCCCCACTTCTCTGCCATGCCCTCCTCAGTATCCGCTGCTCTGTCCCCCACTCTCCCACTGCTCTACCATGCCCTCCTCAGTATCCGCTGCTCTGTCCCCCACTCCCCCCAGTGCTCTGCCATGCCCTCCACAGTATCCGCTGCTCTGTCCCCCACTCCCCCATTGCTCTGCCATGCCCTCCTCAGTATCCGCTGCTCTGTCCCCCACTCCCCCATTGCTCTGCCATGCCCTCCTCAGTATCCGCTGCTTTGTCCCCCTCTCCCCCAGTGCTCTGCCATGCCCTCCACAGTATCCGCTGCTCTTTCCCCCACTCCCCCACTGCTCTGCCATGCCCCCCACAGTATCCGCTGCTCTGTCCCCCACTCCCCCACTGCTCTGCCATGCCCTCCTCAGTATCCGCTGCTCTGTCCCCCACTCCCCCGCTGCTCTGCCATGCTATCCTCAGAATCCGCTGCTCTGTCCCCCACTCCATCTTGTCCGACCCCCTCTTTGCCTGTAGTTCTGTTCCTCTCTGCCCCCATTCTGTCCTGCCCTCTCTCTTCTGCTGTTCCCACCTCCGTTACACCCCGCCCCCTGTGTGTTCCCTGCAGCCCTGTTACTTGAGAAAGTCCTCTCCTGCTAGGCTAGGGTTTATCCTGTCTCCCTAGCAGTGGGAGCCATTGGAGTGTAATGTACTTGCATGTAGGAGATAGGACAGGCTTTAAATAATTATGATAGAGATTATGTTAGCAGCTGTGCAATGTTTTTACATTACACATTTTATTAGGATCATTAAACCCTCCTTTTAAAACTCTTTCGGAACATTCAGCAGACTCCTGAATTTCGGGGATTCTTCCCTTCCAGCAAAGCAGATGACCCTTCCACAACCCACCCCCTTCCCTAGTGCAAATCGTGATTTACAGCAATGTGTCACAGTTGTGACTCTGAGCGATGTCACAATTTACGTTAACATTCACGTTGCGTTCACCCCCCCACGCTAACCCGCACAGACAATATCGTGGGTCATAGTCATCACTAGGATGTTGAAGAAAGTGCGGACTGCACCCTTCCAAGGGGTGACACCAAAATGCCAGCTGCTCCTCAGAGGCGGGGAGCCAGGTGCTGTGCAGACAGGAAGTCAGGTGCAACGCACAGTTCCAGGGAGCAGTCCGGCATCATCAGGGTAAAACAAATGGGTGCTACCCGCAAGGCCAAGCCCCAATTGTGGTGGCTAATAGCCGCACTGAGTGTAATCTACCCCAGTGCCGCCACCGACGTGGGTAGGTATATAAGTCAGTCCTGTTATCCCCTTACTCTCATGATGAAGAGTGCTGAACAAGAAGTATTTTTGGAGAACATTTTTAAACTTTAGGTTAATGAAGAAATGGCCACAGGCGGTATTTTGAAGTTATTTTTTACTCTTCACACAATGCAAATTTTCACATCCCCACTTTTACATTGATAGCTAACGCATCTGGATTTGAGCAAACTTCGGGCCTGATACGGACCTGATCATAGATGTGTTGTGTATAAACGCACATCTACGATCAAAAACTCTCACATGCGGTGGGGACACCCAGCTCAGGGCTAGTCCTCCCCGCATGCCAGGTCCTACCCCCCCCCCCCCCCCACACACACACACACACACACACACACATGTGCAAGAGCATAGCACAGGAGAAAGACAGCTACCCACCATGTTTCTGGTCGCAGCAGCTGTGTGTGATGTCACGCAGCTGCTGCAACCCGCCCTATCAACGGTCATGGCACAAATAAATAAACAAATCTTTCTAAGGCGCTGCAAAATGGAGCAGCAGAAGACAGTACAAATAGGTCACCAACCTACAAAGACAATATGTAACAGAAAAATACAGTCTCACTTTCTGCGCTCCAAATGTCCCCTTGTTTTAAACGATCCTCACAGCGATGTCATGATATGCATGAAAAAAAGAGAAACAAAATACAATAGTGTAATCCTGTATGGACACTACAGTTCTTTCCACTGTGTAAAGGGGAAACTAGGTGATGAAGATGGTCCCAGAAAAGAGATATACGACGTCCACCTTCTTATGGGGTCACCCAAAAGTGATGCCGTGAAGATACGGTAATGAATCCTTACGTGTATGCTTACTTGAAAAAGTGAGATAGAAAGCACATAAAGGTTTCTTTTCCGTGGATATTATTTTCTCTTTCGCCCGTATAATGAGTATGGATATCACTTATGTGGTGGGTATGAAATTAAAAAAGGGAAGCCAATTAGGGCAAAGGAAACCCTTTTTATTTAAAATTCACAAATAAAACACAAATAGACAACCGGCCATTCCAATTTGGGGAGCAGAGATGGAATTCGACTGACATGAAATGATCCGGATATCACAACAATTTGTCATATGCTCCCCTCAATGGATGAACTGGTTAGGACATCAATATTGCACTGTATCAACGCGTTTCGATGCTCGGCGGCGTCTTTATCAAGATTAAACAGTGTACATGACACTGATATGTGGACTCTCCTGTGTGGTCAGCTGGATCATGGTCATGGCACACCTGCGTTGTCCGGACTGCACCCCCCATCGCTGTTTGAACACCGACGGCCCCCCCCCTACTGCCCCATCATATTATATTATATTATTATTATTATCATCGTCATCATTTATTTATATGGTGCCACAAGGTACTGTACGCAGAACATTATAGGGCACATAAACAGTATGACCAAAAAAGAAAGAAAAGTACTTAAGCTGGGTACACATTAAACCATGTTTATCCAGCGTTATGTCGTCAGCGACGGAACCTGGTGGAGTGGCTGGTATCGGCAAGTGCATGCACACTTGGCAATGTCAGCAGCGACAAGCAACGGCCGCTGGGGCGCGGGGGGGAAGGGGGAGGTGGCAAATGCAGCATGACCTTTATTGGCGATGCTGCCCTTCGGATCTGCATGCAGGAGGACGTTGCTGGCGACTTGCAGGAGCACGCATTGTCAACTACATAGTGCATACACACAAGACGCCACCGGAAACGAAACAATGTGTCAGAAAAAGCACATGAGGGAAGAGGGCCCTGCTCGTGAGAGCTTACAATCTAAAGGGGATTTATGTGATGGGTCATTGAGTGGACTACTAATAGAAAGTCAGGTCTGTACAGAAATATTGCATACTAGACAATTCCTCTTTCAAACACTGGGGGTCATTCCGACCCGTTCGCACACAGCGGTTTATCGCTGCGGTGCGAACGGGTGCGGAATGCGCATGTGCGGCGGACACAGTTACATCGCGGTTTAAGAAGAAAGCAGTCGCAGGACGGACCGCAAAGAAGAGTGACAGGAAGAGGGCGGTGCAGGGCGGATCCGGCACGTTTGGAGTGGTGAGTAAAACGCAGGCGTGCCCAGGAGAATGGGGGGTGGAGCAGTGACGTCAAAGCCGAGCCCATCATCGCTGGATCCATCGCACACGGTAAGTTGGCATAGGGCTGGTCTTGTTTTGTGTGAAATTTTTTTAGCTTAGCAGGGCTGCACAAGCGATCGCACCCCTGCTAAGATAAAATACACTCCCCCGTAGGTGTGGCTAGTTGATCGCAGCAGCAGCAGCAAAAAGTTGCTGGCTGCGATCAACTCGGAATGACCCCCACTGTACACTGAAATCAGATAACATCTAAATATCTTTACATTGCACTATACAGTTTGTAGTTTTCTTCCTCTACTGAGTCTTGAGTCCCAGTTGACATATGGCAGCCAAGGTAAGACAGCCGACGTATAGTTAGTGGCATATCTACTTTCTGCAGAAAAATCTTTACATCACCTAGAACATTTCCCACGGATTGTTTAACTAATTGAAATCGACAAGTGACAGAGACTTAATGAACTGCTCCCCACTCTCTGTCATTTCACGCTGTTTGTGTATAGCCACAAACCGTATTTATCTGCAGTCATTTCTGCGTTTTGACACTAAGATTTAATGATGTATTAATGGTAAACTACTGTCACCATAGATAAGTCTTAGTTTTGTCTTATTTTCCATTCACAGTAATGAACATGTCAGAGGATAATTCTTCAAATCAATCGCTTGGAACAAACAGCAGCTCTGTCGCGATCGCTATCCTGGTGCCTTTCTTCGCCCTCATTTTCGCCGGCTTTGGTTTCTATCTCTATAAACAAAGGTGAGCCGCCATTCTTACCAGCGTGTTTCTATGTAAGACTTTATGACGCTGTATATGTTGCAGATTGATCGCACAACACCAGGACAACTTTATGACATGGCTGTAGTATGAAAAATCAACATGCAAAATAATGAAATTCAGAATGTTGACAGGTTCTAAATGTCAACAGTCAGAGTGTAGACGTGGACATTACTATACTGTAGGTCAACAAGCAACATGTTGACATTCGCAAATGTCAACATGTTCATAATGTCAACATTTCACATATTGCTACCAGAATGTCGGCATGCAGATAGAGCCACGCTTGCACATCAGCCCGCCGCCGAACAGTGGTGTCACAAGGGGGGTTCGGGGGGTGCGGCCCGCTCCCGGGTGTCACCTGCCAAGGGGTGCCACCAAAATGCTGGGTCCTGCTCAGTGACAGGAGCCGAGTGCTGCACTGTTAGCCAGAACTGCAGGTACAGCACTCTCCTGGAGGCAGATCGCACCTCCCGAACCCCACAAGTGACTAAAAAACGGGTGTCAATCGGGATGTGAATCCCCGCCCCGTCCCACAAAGCCCCACCGTTTTTTTCAGACGCCAACCGGCTGAAACGGGCGCTGGACCACGCCCCTCAAGTGAAGTACTGCCCCTTCCCACAAATCTCTGCCCCCTTTTTCTCACCGACGCACCGTGTGTCCAGGAAGTAAGTGACGCCTCTGCCGCCCAGCGTACAGAGATGCTCCCATTCACTTTGAAAAGGGCGCGTGAGCGTCGACGATGCACACATGTCCCATTCTTTCCCGGCAGTGCACCTCTCCAGGCGCACCTAGTCGCAGAAGGAGCCACGATAAGCATGGCTCCATCTGTACAGTATTTTGCATATTTTAGCCTGCACCTACACCTACCTCTAACTCTAAGTATAACTCTAAGGGCGGGATGTACTAAGCGGAAAACGCAGTAAATACCCTGTTTACCACATTTTCCTAATGTACTATCTCCCGGCCACCAGGTCAGCGCCGCGGAGGGGATCACCAGCTTTTGCTGGCAATACCCCATAGAAGCCTATGTGCTTCTTTCCGCAGCGCTGTGTGAGGGATTCAATTGGATACCTCCCAGCATGCCATGCGCCCACCCCCGTCATTCTGCACATGCGCAGACTGACACCTGGGTCTGAAACCCCGAAAGTCAGGCTGACGCCGGGGATCGCGAAGGATAGCTCTTATCAGAAGAGCTGACCGCCTGTACACACACAGCGATGAGCTAATATATCATTAGATATATTGGCCGACGGCTGTGCTGCAAGGCCGGCATGATATATCTGTGAACGACGGTGTTCACAGACATATCATTCGTACACACTGGCCGACGGACCCCTGATATATCGACAGTTCAATAGAACAGCCGATATATCGGCCAGTGTGTACGCACCATAAGCCTAAACCTAACTCAAATCATAACTCTAAGCCTTAATCTAACTCTAAACATACAGTAACTCTAAGCCTCAACCTACTGTATCTCTAACTCCATCCATAGCTCTAAGCCTAAACTTAACTCTAACCATAACTTTAAGCATCAACCTAACGCTAAAGCTGGGCATACACTATACAATTATCTGGCAGATAATCTGCCAGGTCTGGCTGGTTGGCATGAAAATCTGGCAGCGGATTAGATCAAGATGTCACCAGTAATATTGGTTACAGCATGTGATGAAAGAGTGTAGTCTGGGGGTGTAAGCAGAGATCTGTATATACCCAGTTATGGTAGATAAAGAATCTGCAGTAAAAAGGACCAGTTAGACAACCAACAATTGTATGTAGTTTGGGGGCATAGCTGACGAGAGATCAATTGGGTTCCAGTAATGGGTTCCGGTACATGCAGCATGCATTTGAATGAATTTCATTGCAGAAAGGTATGTTATATCCTATGTCTCCAATTTTCAATGGCCGGTCTGACAACCTTCACTGGGCAGCTCAGGCAGGTGCAAATTCTGTCACAGAATGTAGCATCTCCCTCTTTCCCTCGTGTTCATCTGTTGTAAATGAATGCTAGATGTTTTACAACACAGCTTTCAAAGTTTAAATGACCTCCCAGGATGGCTTAGCAGCTCTGTGTCCCGGCGGACCCTCTCTTCCTAACAATCGCAGAAGCTTACTGCTAGAAATCAATTTGTTTCGAACTCGTACGAGACAGTAGCTGTGAAGTGCACAACTGTACACTTGCCAAAATTTCAATAGGATTTGCTGGGAGACTTAACTGCTGGGCAGGTGCATTCCAGATACATCATGTCACCTGCGCTACTGTCTAGCCTGACCTTGGAAGTGCTGTAGCAGGCCACAAGAAGTAGATCTTATACAGAAAAGGAATGATCACACGGCACAGTAACTGAGCTTTATCAGTTTGATATCAATTCGTTTATTTTTAAAAGTTTAACTGTTAGGTTAATGATTCATTTAAGTTCTAAGGAAAAAAAATAATAACCATCATTTTATTAATAAAGCGATTTTCTCTCGTAGGACTCAAATTTGCTTTACAGACATCAGAAAACAAAAATAATACACATAAAAAATTAAAAACAACAGAAACCTAGAAAGCACAGTAAGCATAATGCAGGGTTATTGCAGAAATGTTGGGCAATAACCGCTACAGGTTATATACAGTATTACACCAGTGACATCAGTTGGTGGGGTGCGGCCCGCACCCGGGTGTCACCCTCAGATGGGGTGACACCAAAATGCCGGCCTATCTGTAGTGACAGTAGTTGGGTGCTACAGCGTGATATTCTCCTTCAGCAGCTGGCTCCTATTATAGAACAGGAGCCGACCATACAGGCAGCCCAGTCTCCAAGGGCAGTCTAGCATCTCCGGGGATGCTGGTCTGCCCTAGGAGTGATTTCTGAGAGGCCACACCCCTCTGATTTAGGCCACACCCTCTTTTCAGCTGCGGCCATGCATCTGGTGTGCCAAGGGATACAGAGTGCGCACCGGGTGTCACCAGACCAAGTGACACCTCTATATGCCATCCATGAAAAGTACCAGGTTAGGCAACCATATTAGTCGCACTACGTAGGATTACCCTGGGTGAAAGAGGTTATGCCTAGAAGAGATAACATAAAATGGATGGTTGTTGTGCCCTAACCCTCAGAGTAGGGTAACACCATAAGCATCAGGTCCATGTATTTTTCATCCAATTCATGAGCATACCAGGTGAGGCAGCCATATTGGGCACATTACAGAGGTTCCTCTGTAGGAGAGAAGCCAAACATGGGAAAACTGACATATGTATGTGTGGTGGTATGATATTCCCTGTATGAAAAGATCCACGTGAAGTACGTCCTGCCCACGGAGGATGCACTTCAGTGGAGGTATAGTACACCCGCATAGCATACAGTGGGGCAAGAGCAGGGAACAGCACATACTGTAAAGCAAACAGTTATGCAGTAATCTGTGGTGGGACCGCATGCTGACTGATGGAGGTGGCAGTATCAGACAGTATTGTAACACAGAGTAAATCAGCATCCAAAAGTAATTAGTAGCATCCATAAACATATTGTAAAAGCAGCCCCTGTAGGACTCTAAGATGTTGTTATGTCCCCAAAGAAGAGACTGCTCTGGCATTGGTAGGGAGCACAGGAGTCTCTGTGGCCCATACATACTGCCAGATGCAAACATCCCTGTACAATGGAGTGGAGGGTGTCTGGTGTTAGCTGGAGAGAGGGACAACCGATGTTTGGATAGGTAGCATGGCCCTGGAGTAGGCAGTTGGCTTGGCACGGGATTGGCTGCATTATAGTGATGCCTTTTTGTTCTTACCTCTCGGTGCAGCCACAGGGGGTAAGGCAGCAGATGCGAGCAGGAGCTGGCGGCAATAGTACGGTGGCAAGATGGCTCTGGATCCCTCCTCAGCTACCTGCTCACCTCACCTCTGGAGCGCCACCACGGGCAGCATAGCCAGTATGCGCACCTCAGGGTAGACTGGTGCATATCTCCGGGGGCATACAGAGCTTGGACTTCATGTTGCTGCAGTTGCCGGGCAGCGCGGCAGGCATATCTGGGGAGGTAGGCCCACAGTGTTGCACTCAGCATCATCTTCAAGCATTGGTAGTCATGGCTGAAGTGATGTCCCTGCACCTGTGGCAGGGGCTGAGAAATGCTGGGGTTGTGAGCATGCAACCATCCCCGTCCCTCATCGAATGAGAAAAATGAAAAAAGATACCTTTGTTTCCTGCCCCTAATACTAACCCAAGGGTTCAGTAAATTATGTCAACATGTCCATAATGTTGGCATACCGCACCTATGAAATGTCGACATGATTCAAATATTGACAAAAGGTTCCGGCAGCTCCAGCTGAGCCTTCCACCTGGTGGTGGTCTGGTGGTCAGGTGACTTCCAGCTGCCTTACAGCACGGCTTCCAGCAGTGGCTATTGCTAACTCCTAGCCCTCCCCGTTGTACTTAACCCTCTCCCTCCCCTCCCATAGTCTAACCCTAATCATACGCTTCTGCAACCTAACCCTTACCTTCCGGTCCATGCAGATGTTGACATTGCACATGTAGCATTGTGAGCCTGTCGACGTTCTGTTGATTGTGGTGTCAACATTATGATTGTTGATGTTGAATAATTTGCACTATTTATGTAAAAATAACTCTGATGAATTTAGGAGACGTTTAATTTCAGGGTATTTTTGCCAATTGTTCCAACGCCTATAAAAGATGTTTAATATGCTCCGTCTGCTAATAAACAAAAAATTAGTCGTAGAAATATTTTTTTTTGTCTGAATAACACAATTTTTAAACACATTGATACTTCCTGTCATTATGTTACAAATCATTTTTTTTAATGTTGCAAGATAGTAAAAAAAGGGTCTTACATCCCCTGAATTCTGCCTCCATAGACTAGAGACTATGGGGGACATTTACAAAACAGTGATAAGAGCGGAGAAGTGAGCCAGTGGAGAAGTTGCCCCATCAACCAATCAGCAGCTCTGTATAATTTCATAGTATGCAAATTATAGATGTTACTTCAGTGCTGATTGGTTGCCATGGGCAACTTCTCCACTGGCACACTTCTGCACTCTTATCACTGCTTAGTAAATGTCCCCCTATATTGAATACTGTTTCATTGACATTAAATAAATTTTAATGCAATATATAAGTATCACTGTATGTGTTTTATTTTTTGTTCTTTTTTTTTTTAACAGGACTGCACCTAAAACACAGTATACGGGATGCGCCGTACATGAAAATAACAATGGACAGGCAGCTTTCGAAAACCCAATGTACGACACCAACGCAAAATCCGTGGAAGGAAAAGCAGTACGATTTGACCCAAATTTGAACACTGTTTGCACAATGGTATAATGCTGGAAGACTCTTATTCCTAAATCTGGAAATATGAGACGTACAGCTGTGCCCTATCCGGTTCACCGCTACTATTAAAGCACATTTTTAAGAACACATTGGGGTCACATTTACCCGTGTAGGGAGAGAGAAGAAAGAAGACAGAAAAGAAGAAAAATCCGTACTGAAAATAACCGGAAATGACTCTTCGCGTGCAACATGGGAAATTTTTCCAGCATATCCACTGCACTCTGTGAGTGCTTAATTACAATTTCTTTTCTTTTTTTTTAAAAAGGAGATTAATCTAGACTCGAAACTTATTTGCATATATCGGAGGAGGATCCGCTCTCAGTATTTACTGTGCTTTATAAACTATAATAAAAGGTCTGGAACAAAATAAGACAAACAAAAAAACAAACAAACAATGATATATGGTAGAAAATTGCTATAATTACTGGAGAAAATAAGAAATACTGGTATTAGGTATATTGCATTCTTGGGCTTTGGCATCCTAATCACAAATGAGGGCCTCAGATGTTCCATTTTGCATCAATTTTTTTGAAACCTATAAAATACAGGTGGTGTTTATTTTATATTGACAGGCACTTATATACCCATTGGGTCGGTGAGGAATGGGGACAAGTTTTATAAATACATTTGTAGCAAGACACTAATTAAGTAACCAGGGGGTGCTATTCAGTTCCGTCAACAGTAGGAACATCCATCCCCTCCCCAGAATCTTTTACAGTTTGTTTTCTACTATATGCGACTCACCATTAGTGAGCCTTGTTCATAAAATAATGTTAACTGAAATATCCCATGCTATGCATGTTATGGTTAACGATATATGTATAGGGAACATATTTTAAGATATCCAGAAAATGAATAAGCATCTCAGTTAAATGATGTTGAGTATCCTAATAAACTTCGAGCTCTACACTACTTTCTGTCCTGCACATACCATTGTTTGCAGGACGTTGCGATCTGGGGACAGAAGAAGCATTATCTGTCGGTTTTGGGTTATGCCCACTGCAAACAGGTTTGACATGGCAGGTTGCGGATGAGTGGTTAATTTTGTCCCAATTTTTTTTTTTTTTAATTCGGGAATGTTGGGAGTTTGACCTTTATACTGAAAAGGTAGCTGTAATAGAGAGATATTGTTTAATAAAATGCTTTGATACGTCAGCTGCAGTAGTCAAAAATGTCACTACAAGTTATTTCTGTTACTTTTATTACTGTTGTCTTTTGCATTTCTTTTTTATTGTTTTTTGTTTGTGTGTTGGTAGCTACTGTGCTTGCAGTATATTGAGTTGGCATTTAATGTCAACTGTCACCCACAGTCTATTATTTTTAATCATTATTTTAAACCAAAGAGGTCTACGAGGCGTGGAAGCACATAGCGATATTCAGCGTTGCTTTAAATTTCTGCATGTTCCTTTGTCATTTCTCAACTCAAAAATACAATGCAGATTTATTTTGCATTATCCTGCATGGTCAACTTGGTTGCATTGCAGTTAAAGTTATTAACTTCATACGGTATATTATGAGGTCAGTCCGTACAGTATTTACAAAACTATACAACCCAAAATGCATGACTCAACCTCAGCATCTGCCTTCAGTTGCATTAATGAGGATTTAAACGTAAATGAGAGATAGATGGAATTTCTGTACATATATACTATACAGTAAAAGCAATGTTATACCATGTTTAGACAAAAGGTGCATGCAATTGACACAAAGGTCTATTTAATGTGAGTGGTTTTTATAATATGTTCATAATCCCATGTCAATACTCTATGGAAACCACTCACCATCTTTAAGTAAAGACCTTTGTGTTTGAAAATATCAGCCTATACCTATATTAGTATTAGTAAACAAAACTGATAAATTGTCACCAAAGATCACAGGTCAAAGGTCATGCCTATGCTGCATCATTTTTATGCCCCCTCATTTCCTTCCAGAAGTCATTTGCCCAAAATATTGAAATTAAACATTTAAAATTTTCGGAAAAGTTCTTTTTACAAATGGTCATATTTTAAACTCACTTTTGTTATTCTACATAGACATGAAATGACGTGGGTAGGTGGATAGCCAAGTAATTTCATGCCAAAGAATTCTTATTTATGGCCAAAAATGATATCATAGATTAAAGGGGAAGGACCACTTAATTATTACAAATAATAATTTCCTGGAGTCCAAGTAGGGGCCCAGAATCTGAATTTGTGGCCCCCTGACTGTCAGATATGCATAACCGTGTATTGGGAACTGACTATGATGAGGCTGCAGAACAATGAGGCACTGATATAACATAACAGTTGCGTGCTCACGCCGAGTTGCGATATGAATAGATTTTGCTAATTTTTTGCACCCAGGGTTACAATGTAATGATCTCAGTTGACTTTAAACACTATTATCAGACTGAGCAATGGTTGTGCAGAGACATTGGGACCCTCTTCATAACATGTGCCATTGCTTTGTTTTAAATTCGGAAAAATGCATCTATAAGTGAGCAAGGCGGAACTTGTAGAAACAAGTCCTTTTCTGGAATGGAAATGGCCGTTCAGTCCTTCTGCTCTTCAGCATATAAATAAATGTCTCTAAATATACCTCTTCCACATCCCCATCTCATTTTAATAATCTCATGCCAAATATAAATCAAATTGTATGCCCTGCTTCACAAAACTAGACACAAAGTGTTCCTACACCCTAATTAAGAAGGAATGGTCACGTTCCACCAAATTCCTCCTGCTGGCTCCATAAACCAATACAATGTAGTGCACTTGTCCAAATCATATTGCATGGCATCTGCAAAGATGAGTTTTGACCACAAATTCACATTCATGAATTAAGTCCAGTGTGTTTTGGGTGTGTTAGTGACCCTACCATGGTTCTCCAGTGTCCATCTCCATCAGTATGCAATGCATCAAGTCTCCAGCCCCATCCACATACAGTTCATCCAGTGTCCAGCTCAATTCATATACAGCTCATCCAGTGTCCTGTTTAATCCATATCCAGCTCATACAGTGTCCAGCTCCATCCATATACAGCTCATCCAGTGTCCATCTCCATCCATATACAGCTCACCCAGTGTCCAGCTCAATCCATATCCAGATCATACAGTGTCCAGCTCCATCCATATACAGCTCATCCAGTGTCCTCCTCCATCCTCATACAGCTCATCTAGTGTCCAGCCCCATCCACAGACTGCTCATCCAATGTCCAACTCCAACCTCATACAGCTCATCCAGTGTCCAGCTCCATCCACATACAGCTCATCTAGTGTCCAGCTCCATCCACAGACTGCTCATCCAATGTCCAACTCCATCCTCATACAGCTCATGCAGTGTCCAGCTCCATCCTCATACAGTGCACCCAGTGTACAGCCCCTTTCATATTCAGCTCATTCAGTTTCCAGGTCCAAATACATACAGAACATCCAGTGTCCATCCCCATCATTACAAAGCACATCCAGAGTCCAGCTCAATCCATATCCAGCTCATACAGTGTCCAGCTCCATCCATATACAGCTCATCCAGTGTCCATCTCCATCCATATACAGCTCACCCAGTGTCCAGCTCAATCCATTTCCAGCTCATACAGTGTCCAGCTCCATCCATATACAGCTCATCCAGTGTCCTTCTCCATCCTCATACAGCTCATCTAGTGTCCAGCCCCATCCACAGACTGCTCATCCAATGTCCAACTCCAACCTCATACAGCTCATCCAGTGTCCAGCTCCATCCACATACAGCTCATCTAGTGTCCAGCTCCACCCACAGACTGCTCATCCACGGTCCAACTCCATCCTCATACAGCTCATGCAGTGTCCAGCTCCATCCTCATACAGTGCACCCAGTGTACAGCCCCTTTCATATTCAGCTCATTCAGTTTCCAGGTCCAAATACATACAGAACATCCAGTGTCCATCCCCATCATTACAAAGCACATCCAGTGTCCAGCTCAATCCATATCCAGCTCATACAGTGTCCAGCTCCATCCATATACAGCTCATCCAGTGTCCATCTCCATCCATATACACCTCACCCAGTGTCCAGCTCAATCCATATCCAGCTCATACAGTGTCCAGCTCCATCCATATACAGCTCATCCAGTGTCCTTCTCCATCCTCATACAGCTTATCCAGTGTCCTTCTCCATCCTCATACAGCTCATCTAGTGTCCAGCCCCATCCACAGACTGCTCATCCAATGTCCAACTCCATCCTCATACAGCTCATCCAATGTCCAGCTCCATCCTCATACAGCTCATCTAGTGTCCAGCTCCATCCACAGACTGCTCATCCAATGTCCAACTCCATCATTACAAAGCACATCCAGTGTCCAGCTCCATCCACATACAGTGCATCCAGTGTCCAGCCCCATCCACCTACAGCTCACCTAGTGTCCAGCTCCATCCACATACTGTACACCCCACCCAATGTCCAGCTCCGTCCACATATAGCTCATCCAGTATCCTGCTCTATACAACTCATCCAGCACCCAGCTCATATAGCTCACCCAGTATACAGCTCATTAGCGTATGGTCCACCCAATGTTCATCCCCCAATTATACTGTACAGCTGCTGCACCACCATATATCACATCCAGTGTGCAGACATCTACATCCACAGTGCACTGGGTATGCAGTGTATGCAGGTTACTGGACAGCTATTTCTATCACAGTACTGTTCCGTTACTGTTTATTTTGTTAGGAGGCAGAGGGCCTATCTCTTTTAAAGGCACTTGGACATTGAAATAAACTTTTTACAGTTTACATCATAAGAGGAATATTAACTTTGAACCTTTCAGTAGAAGGAATTATATGGTGTGTCCCAGCACAGGAAATATCACTTCTGCTCTCTTTTCAGGCAGACAGGCAAATATATCTTACAGATATGCCAAGAAAAACTGCAGCCAGCCAATCAGAGCAGAAGTGACATCATGTATACTGTATGTCGCTCATACCCCGGCAATGCTAAGTTTAGCTCCATTTTACCGACAGGCTCTATACTGTACATTGCTTTTAATGTCACAATAGCCGGTTTGCTCGACCAAAAGGTGTTGTTTTTTCTTGGTAAAGATCATGCACCATATATTTATACTTTATTAGAGAAATGACTGAGCCTACAACTCATATGTAATGGCATGCGATTTTGGCCACTGGTGCGACTTCAGCAGCATACTGTAGCTAACAGATTAAAAGAAGCAATTAGCTTTAATGCAAAACCAGATTCATTTGGCCTTTTAACAAATTGCCTCTTTAAATCTAGTGGCTACTGTATATCGGTGAAGTCACGCCAGTGCCTGTAAAGTGCATGATATTAACATGTAAAAACAACAAAAACAGATTAACAGTACTTGAAACAGAATAACCATTGAAAGTTCGAAGATAAAGTACATTTTTATTAAGCTGTTTTCCACTTCTCCCTAACTAGCGGCGTCCCACTGCAATGTTATATTTAGAGTGTTGGAGTGCTTGCTGAGTTTCAATAATTCAACACTGATATGTCAAAGTTAAAAGTACACGTGACAACACTAATAATTACATATAAGGAACATTTCTCTCTTGCGCTCAGCACGTCCAGTTGAGCTGCTCTGCGTGTTTCCTTGAGGCACTTAGAATTTTTGGCATTTTGTTTTCAGCTGATGAGGGTCTATCTGAGAGATTTACGCTCCTGGCCATCACTTTCTCTCTCTCTTTCTCTCTGAACAACACACCTAAAATGGCCATTGCTTCCCTCTATGTTGCTAGATCACATCATTTCCAATTAGTATTATACAGAGAACACACACACTGTTCTTGTTCCATGTGTCATCGGCTGCCATTGTCAAAGAAAGAATAATGAGAGACAATGAAGACACTAGCAGAGTTTTTGGTCGGAAATCCATCTGTACGTGACAAGGTTTAGACTGGATGACAGGCCACTTGAAAATGGCAGGTTGTCCAGTGATAACGTAGAGAAATAAACTAGGATTGCCCGCCACAAACACAAAAGTGTTTCTACCAGTTTTCATTCTTTATAGCTTGAAACAGTAATAACTGTCATTCTTTTTCTCTTTCTATGGAACCTTCTCTGTACAGTTCTGACAAGCTGGCAGATAACTATGGATTGAAAAAGATTGATATGTTTTCTTTGTTTCAGTTTGCCTAGTACAGTATTTTGGAAAGTAGATACACATTGTACATACAGTATATATATTTTTATATTATACCTCTACACAATTGGACAGACGTAGGGATTTGTGGGGGAGATGTATCAAATCCTCTAAAGTGGACAAGGGGTAGAGTGGGCCTTAGAAACCAGTTAACAGATATCCTTTATCAAGTACACTCTATAAACTGATAGCTAGAAGTTGATTTGTTGCTATAGTCAACTTTTCCACCTGCTCGCCTTAGGTTTAATATCCCCCTCCCACACCCCAGATGTGCTATCTGCAGGGTTTGATTGCCCCTTGGTACTTCACAGAATCAGCTTTACCATCAATGGTATTGTGCCCCATCGTCAATGTTGTTGAACCCGTCCCTTGCCACAAGCCCACACTATTGCATTGAGAGACAGGGGGGGGGGGGCAGAAAAGAGAAGACCGTAGATACCGTAGCAATAGTACTAAATACAAACTAGCAATATAATAGGAAGAAGCTAAAGCTCCATAATAAACATATTTTGTTATACCTCCATCCCAATAGAGTTATATTATACAAATTCAAAGGGATAATTCAAATATGGCATGTGTCCCTTTTTACACGCAAACAAAAATCAACCACCTACCCAATGTAGCAACAGTTCTATGTAATTATAATTCTATAATTTATTATAATCCTATAAATTAATTTGAGATCCTGGTATCACAAAAAAATAAATCCATGAAATGATTTAAATTGCTAAAACAAATCCATCAAATTATTCAAATTTGTTCATGTCTATTTAACTTGGATGTTTTACATTTATAAACTGCGCTTAAAATTTATATTGATAGTGAAACATCATTACAATGTGCCCATTAGAGATTTAAATAGTTTAGGAGCACTTACTGCTGTAATTTTTTTAGTTAAATTTGAAAACAATTAAGAAGTAACAAGCCAAAATAGGGTAAGTGCCGGAACAAAATATAATCTAAATATACATTTTGCAAAAAAAACTAAAAAGTTGTGTATATATATATATATATATATATATATATATATATATTTTTAAGACAGTACTATAGAAGTTTTTATTTTAATTCCCCACTCTGAAACAAATACAAAATTATATATGTAAATTGAATCTCCACAGGTCAGTTTGCATGTTTCATTCTCTAATGAAAACATAACATATTTCTGCACCATTTAATGCATTACAATCAAATTCTTAATTTTAACAATTAAACATAGCATTTGATTGCAGATATGAACCATCTGTTCTAATTTGCACCTTTTTATTTTTTTTTAGATTGAGGAAAGCCTTATGTCTGTTATCCCAAACCTTTTTAAATACCTCGATTACAATAGGTTGAACTCGATGGACAAACTGTCTTTTTTCAACCTCAAAAACGATGTTACTACTGTATGTTACATTAGCCTATAACGTTTCTATTAATAGTTATTACAACTACTATATCTGCAATTAAGTGTTTTTTTCTCAAATTTCCTCTAAACTAACTACACTTCCGTTCTAGGTAATGTTCCCTTGGTCTAATATTTTTCTTTCATGAGTGCTTCCTCTTGTACCATAATAAAATCCTTGATATATTTGGAAGCTACTATCATGTATTCTCTCCCTTCTCTCCTCCCAGCTATACATGTCCTTTAGTTTGGTAAGTTTTGGGAGGTAGACAATGCATAGTTTTAGTTACCCTTCCTTGCAGAATCTGTAATTTGTTTATGTCCTTCTGGAGGTATGGTATTCTAGAACTGAATATCGTTTTCTAGGTGTGATCTCAAAAATTACCTCTATAGTCACTGATCCATATCTTTCTTTTTGACACTAATAGAGATACACAAAATATATTTTTTTCAACTCTTTTTCATTAATTCCCCGACAACTGTTGTTATGCTCACCAGTCTGTAATCCTCAGCCTCTTCCACCTTTGTGCAACAAGACATTTAGGGGGTAATTTAGACCTGATTGCTGCTGTGCGTTTTTGGACAGTAAGCGATCAGGTCTGCACCGGAATGCACAGGCGTGACGGACTGCAGCAACAGGGATCGCCGGTCAGAGACGGGATGGTGCGGAAATTACGAATGCACCAGCGATTGCAAGGTGATTGACAGGAAGTGGCCAGTTGTGGGTGGCAACTGACTGTTTCCATGGAGTGTCCAGAAAAACGCAGACAGGACCCAGCGTTTTAAAGAAGGGTTTCTGAAGTCAGCTCTGTCCCCGATCATCGCAGCGGCTGAGTAAGTTCTGGGCTGTGCAGAGACTGCACAAACTTATGTTTGTGCAGCTCTGCCAATGAATGCGATCGCACAACTGCAAAAAGGTAATACCCTCCCCGTGTAGGCGGTGACTACCTGATCGCTGGGATGCAAAAAACACACCGTAGCAATCAGGTCTGAATTAGGCCCCTACTCTTTCCCACTCCTGTGGAACTAGTCTTATTAATAATAGCAATCGGTTCACTAATTCTGTTAAAAGTGCTACCACCACACACCATTAAACACTTTAAGTATCCTTTGGTGTGTCCCAAGCAGTACAGTTGACTTGTTCACTTTCAGTTACGAGCAACCCTTTAAGATCCTCTCCTTTGAGAGTGCATGGGAGCCTTCCTCCTTTGTGTTAATGTTCCTGCTAATTAGCTGTACCTTTGGCTTTCTGTTATAAATTCTGGTTATAGGGGGGGTAGACATGGAGAGATTGTGCTTAAATTCTAAGCAATCTGACTAGATTGCTTAGAACTTAAGCACGTATCTCTCCATGTGTATGTCCCACAGCGATAGCGATGTGCAGAACTGCGCGCCACTATCACTGGTGCTAGATTGGCCTGCAGGCTCAATCTAGCACATCGCAGATTTCACCACTGGGTGAAATGAGCGCACCCCCTGCCCCCCCCCCTCACTCAGCACATATCGTGCTGTGCTGAGCAGGGGGAGATATGTGTGCGGAGCGGCCTGTGCTAGAGGGCTCAGCACACATCTCCCTGTGTGTGCGCCCCTTGAGACCCTCAGCCTCTAACTTTCATCTTTCAAAAAATTTAGGCATATACAAATGTTTGGGCACCATACCATTCTTTTTATACTAAATTCTCTTTTGGCAGAAATCCCAAACTCCACATGTTTTCTTGAAGCCAGCTTTTTAGACTGTAGAATTTTTTTCTACCCACTTTTCATTGCAGAAAAATACTCTTTGGTCTTACATGCACTGCATGTATTAGATCTTCCCATGGCTATCTAACATAATTTAAGTCTAGGGATTGTGAAGGTCAATCTAAAGCCTTCATCGTGAATTCCTGGCTGAAGTAATTCATGGCTGATTATTTTGTAGATGTGCTCATTGTTGCTGAAATATCCAACCTCTTCAATTTCAATTTCAGTCTTTTATTTTAGTATGTATTATTTATTTTTTATTTTATTTTTTCATAGTCTTCTCTTGCTTTAAAATAGTCAGTTACCTTGTCCTCAGTTGTCTACATTGAGGAAGCCCTATGCAGCTGAAAATAAGCTAAACATCTTGAAAGTTTTGGAATGGTGAAAGTATTTATTCAATTCTAAAATTATCTTCACCTGGCTCCTTTTAAAAAACATTACTGAATGAACTGAAAGAATGTCCAAATTTTTTTCATCAACAAAATTGCTGTTTGCAGATTCATAGTCATGTTTATTTAAATTGATACACTGGAGATGGTGTACAAACTTATTTCACTTGATTGAAACATGCAACTAGACAGAAAGTCTAATGAGCCCTACACACTGATAGATTTGTGCAATATGCAAGATGAATGATTTGAAAGATGAATGATTTTTTATGAACAATTTTTTGCATACACACTGAACGATGTCTATGGCCGATTTGGACGATATGACATTACATATATCGATATTGTCCAAATTGGCTTGCATGTTTAAATGATAATCGATCAACAATGAATGATTGCGGGGACGTACATTGTTCATCGTTGTGCATACACACTGAAAGATGTGGAAGATTTATCGTTAATTTTTTAAAGATATCTTTCATATCTTTCAAAGATATCGCCAAGTGTGTAGGGCCCTTTAATGTTCACAAAATATATTTATTTAAAGAAACTCCATTTTGCTACAAATTAAACTGCTTATGAAACACAGATTTTCAGATAAGTTACGTGCAAATTAAAGAAAGTTTCATATATGCAGTATACACACATATATTAATATATATTTTCTCTTTTACATGACTTGAGGAGTACGGTAGCTCCTGGAGGAGGATTGCAGCAACATACATTTCGGACTTATATTGAATACAAAAGACTCTATTTCTCATTGCGCGGTCTTGTTCTTTGTTCCAATATATTTATATATATATATAAAATATTTCAAGCATAAGATAGCTAATAAAAAAATACCCTTACTTACAAAACACTTGTATAAGATCTGTTAACACAAAGTAAAATAAATAATCTGTATTTTGGGTTGTTTAGATTGCGTAGTGTTCTTCATATCTAAAAATTAATCTATTAGTATCACATGTATTCTATGATTTGCAAATATCACAGAATGACTTATTTAATATCATGGTTCAATAAGCACGAATGTGCTGTAACTCATCAGACTTTTGCGCTCATTTTCTAAATGTCATTTTTAAAAAGGGTCTGGTTGGATCTGATTGGCTGCTATCAGTTGCAGTACATTTGGGCAGACAGCACAATTTGAATAAATATTCCTCATTACTTCACAGCTGTCCCCGTTCATCTTAAGGTGAGAAAGCAAATTAACAGAATATATTTTAAATTCACTACTGAAAGATGCTCAATGTACGTAAATCACACCATCTTTCCATATACACCCTTTTTATTTAGTGTGTATAACCAACATTTTTCTGCATTTTTTTTTATTTTAATGGCCGGAAGCCATTGTTACATACAGTGTTCTTTTGTTTTTACCTGACCACATACAGACCACCCTCCTTAAGTGTGATATTGCCTTACTCATTGGAGAGAAAGTTCAAGAGGCATGTGCCGTGGGGATGATGATAGATGCAATTTGCATCATCAGACCCCACCCACTACATCCTCATGCCTCATATATCACAATGCCAGCTTCACATGGCAGAAAAGAGGGATCTGGAAGGTTGGTCCTACTTTTCCCAAAATTTGGTAGTATTCCAGAATTTCCAGACAAGTGTGAATATTGCTCAGTTCTCAAACAATCAAGTCTGAATAAAAAAAGAAAAGAAAAAAACAACATGATCAGATTCAGATGTTGTCTTCTAAAAATGTGTGTCTTAAAGAGAATACACCTCATAAACACTTTAAGATGAGATGAGCCTCACCATTTCTGGAGCATTGTCAGGGTGTAAAATGTAAACAATCTCAAGATTTTTTCAGTTTGTCATTGAAGTTTCTGGTATAGAATGTACAGTATCATGTTGAGAGGACACCTACCATAGGTTGGTGAATTCAAATATGAGCAGGAGCAGGCAGTAGGTGAGATCCTGTCTTAATGATGTGACATATTCCGGATGCCTGTGGCCGGGGGGTGTGGGGGGTTCTGACTGCAAGCTGACATGAAGATGGCACATCCAGCAACACTGCACCAACTGGATGATGTATTGCCATGTTTTTCCCTAGAGATTTACTTACAATGTTCTCTGTGTTTTTATTCATTGATCTAGAGAGATTAGCTTAACATAATCATTTACTCAGCAGCTCATGACTGTAAAGGGGCAATTCAAGTTTGTGCCATGCCTCTGAGTTGCTAGGATTACATTTGCAAATATCATTGTTTTTTTCTCGCACCCCACAGAGGTGATCAGGAAAATCTGGAATATTGGGCTACCATAATACAAAGTGATGTGTGTACATCGCAACCCCACCTTGCATAGAATTTAATTGCTCCTTAAGCCTTTGCAAAGGTTTATTAAAGTTTATAGATTTTGTATTATGAGTATATTTGCATATAGTATAATAAGGAATATATGGGACATCATACTGTATATGGGTAAATAAGTATAATGTCTACCAGTAAAACACTGTCAATAAGTGGTAGATATGGGACAATATATTTGCACAGATTTGTATGAAATAGAAACTTATTTTGTCAAAACAAAAACTATGTGATAAAAACATACAAATTTGATAGGTAAGTTTTGGTAAGTTGGTTCTTATACCATTAACCGGAACTAAAATAAATAAATATTGAGATACAAACCACCAGTTTGCCAAATTTCTGCATGCATTATGTAATATCACAACTAATTGCTATGTATTAAAAATAATTTAAAGAGGAAAGGCCCAAATTTTATAAAGGCCTTAATCCCCTCAATTTACTTGGTACAGTATTTTTTAAATAATTAATACCAATTACCTTATTTTAAATATAATATATGTGGATACATATATTTTTTCACCAAATGTCTCATCCATCCAATATGAAAATGGATTGTATAAAAAACATATGCTAAAGTATTTACACTGAATTCTTTCAGTGTTTTTCTAATTTGATTTATATTTACAATATATTTTAATTATTTGTGTAGCCTGGGTGACTGTGGAACAATGATTGAAACTGTTATAGCTCAAGTATTGGCATTCATATATAAAAGAGTGAGCGATTAATAATATGATTAATTTCCTTTTTCCACTTTAGTCAAAAATTATAATCATGATCACATGATTTTTATGATTTTTGGTTGGGTCACAATGGAGTCACATTAACATACATGATACAAAAAAAACACAATACACATAAAATTAGAGATGAGCGGGTTGAGTTTTACTCGGATTTACCCAAATCTCCTTATTGGCTCATGGACGTCACGTGTTTTGGTTAACCAATAAGAAAAATCCAGAAAAAAAGAACTTGCGATAATTCTGGCATTCAGAACCGAGTAAATCCGAACCCGCTCATCTCTACAGAAAATGGGATAATCTATCAATCTTAATTAATATTTTGCAAATTAACTGCAACTTCACAAACTTGTATAACAAACTCTTTGTTGCAACATATTAACTTACTTAGCTTTTACTATCGTATGTATTGCTTTACTTATGACTTTTGTTTTTGATGCTGTCAGAGTAATTAAATGAAAAAGGGAATAGGTTCACTAGTCATTTAAACATTATTTTTTTCCCTTTATATAAATGTTTGTCCTGTCATTTTTGGAAGAGATCTGAAAACAAGAAAAAAATTTAATTGTTTTTACTCATGCAATCATGTTTCATTATAGTTAAAATATCCCTTTTTAGCTCCCGATTTTTGGATGAATTTTGGAAGGATGAAAAAGTTTATCTAGAATCCAATTTATTGTAAATTGCTTTATAATGGTCTGTCAATGAACTGTGATTAATAAAAATGAATGTTTACCATATAAAATAAAGAATGCTAAGTATACAGATATGATGCTAAGAATAGTGTCCATTCTCACAATATTTTTCATATTTGTAAAATACACACCATTCTGTTAGCACTATTTCACTAACTAAGCTTATTTAGTAACATGGAGCAAAATTTGCATAATTGTGCATTAACCCAAAAAAGCCAATCAGAAAAAGACCTTCATTAATTTGTATTTAATTGGACAGATTACAGCTAATACCTAACAGGTCAATGTGGGAAAAAAAAAACAAATAAGTGGCTGTCAATAGCTAGATTGATTATTGCTATATTACAATTTAATTGTGCTATTTATAACATGTTATTAAATTTTATTGATATTTGAAATTTGAAGAAACTTTTCAATAATTTAATTTTACAGGTTTTGTAATTGTTTCCTTTTCCAGAAAATTATTATTCATATTATTTTGAAATCATTATCTAGACAATAGAGTGCCTAACAAGATAATTTGTTGCATACAAAATGCTGCTCCAGTCTCAAAATTATTGTGTTTCACTCTTAAATAAACCCAAATCACCCCAGCAGTTGTTTTTGGAAGCTCCCTTAAATACTTGCTATTTATTTGTTGTCACAACGACTGCAATAACTATGATTATTCATTAGTAAAAAAAAAAACAATTTCTCTAAAAAAAATGTGTTTCTTTGGCATCTGGCTACTCCTCTTATATCAATGCATACACTTTTGTAAAGAAATATATTTTTATGGAAAATAAATTTGTAAAAATATGATGTAAATTTTCAGTGCAATGTAAACAAAATAAAATTAATAATTCATTTTAAGTGTTTTTCTTTTCTATTGAATGTATTATTGATGATTTGAGGAAAAACTGGCATGGCATGATCCGATTGTGCAGATTCTAAAAAAATGTCACATTAATAAAACAGCCTGCATAAAAGCTGGGTTGCAATGCACAGTTCACCTATATAACTGGGATTTTCATATTTGATGTGAATAATATTTGTTATGGACTAAATCTTTTCTTTTTAATAACTTTATAGGCAATGGGGCTGTTTCAGAGTGGCATGCAAAGTGTCTGTAGTAGTAAACAGGCAGTTCAGAAGCAAAGTTTTCTACCTTTTGCTAATGCAGTGGTTCCCAAACTTGGGGGTTTATTTACTAAGCCTTGGATGGAGATAAAGTGAATGGAGAAAAAGTATCAGCCAATTAACTTCAAACTGCCATGTCACAAGCTGTGTTTGAAAAAGACAGCTACTGTGGGAGTCGATTGGCTGGTACTCCATCCCCTTTATCTTCACCGAAGGCTTAGTAAATAGACCTCTCAAGGCACTCCAACAGTACAGGTTTTCAGGATATACATGACTGAGCAGAGATGGTTAAATCAAATTGACTGTGGTACTAATTAAGTCAACTGTGCCCAAGCATGGTTATCCTTAAAACTTGGACCATTATGATGACTTTTGGACCGATTTTGGGAACCTCTGTGCTTATGTGAGATTCTTTTCAGCTACAGTAATGTGGGGTCTCAGGCATGTGTAAGTGGAAACCTGCGTCATTCATTGTTTTTACCCTGGCCACCTCAATCTTCAACATTACAGTATTGGCACTTGCATAAATTCTAAGTGCAAGAGATACATCAAAAATAGACTTTGCTACCCTAGACGCACAACTCCAAAACATAAAGAGCTTTTGATACACAATCATGGCACTCCTATGAAATTCCCAGAAGTCAGTGTGATTACATGCAATTGCATTGACACCGCTCAATTCCTGCCCAAAAATGCCCCATTTTTATGGAAAAACAGATCTGTAAAAATTCCTACTGTAAATTCGCTTCTGCACATGCGCTCTATGCAGAATCTCGCCATTTGCATATGTGACTCACAAAAAGCTCCTACAATTTATTAATTGCAAAACATGTCTCATATGTGTAACCCATATCCACATAATGGGAGTAATGGAAAAGAGGCATAGGAAAGTGCATGTACGTATAATACAGTATAATATACAGTACTGTGTTTTATTATAATAAGGTGTATATTAAATGTATTATGGTGCCATTGTACATAGAAAATTTACTTAATTAAAGTGGCACAAGCAGAGAAAGTGCCAGATGCATCTAAAACCCCTGTGTGCAGTGAGAAGTAACTGCCATACGCCCTAAGCAGGTCAGAGGGCAATGCAATGGGCAGCAATGGAGAGGTTCAGTTGTGGCATAATATGTGTGTATATACATAGTCCAAGGTATGCAGCACACACACAACCTTAAAGAAGTATTCCCGGTGTTCTCTGCTGGTAATCACAGGCAAGGAGTGGAGCTAGGTATATATATATATATATATATATATATATGTAGTGTATGTATATAGATATATAGTATATATATATATATATATATATATATATACCACATATGACACAGACAATACAATTTAAATGCAGCCAGCCTTACTGTTTTTTTTTGTTCTGCGGATGTGTCTGTACTCCAAGCAAGCCGCACTGCAGCACACAACCTCAGGCTCCATCCTCCGGGGCTCCACAATCCGCCAGGGATCCCTCCATCTTCTCTTCAACCTGCGCTCCCACTCAATAACTGAGCCACAGGCTGCAGACTCACTCAGGCTGCGGACTCACTCAGGGACAGCTGCCCTGCCTGCTATGCGGCACCGGCGTATGCCATGGAGCCGGAAGTGCAGTACTGCAGGTCGGATCGGTAAGAGATCCGATCTGCTGCAGGTGGCCCTTTTAGAAAGGGGGGCCCGGGGTATTTACTCCCAGGGCACCCCCCTTATTCCGGCTCTGTCCCATTCCCTACAGTATAAGGCTGAGGTACACATTAACATAACCAGCCAGGACAGAATGGGATATAACTACTCTGAAAGTTAATCCTCAGGGGACACATATGAGGGCTCAGTGGCTGCTTAAATAAGTATTTGTAGGTGTCTGTGGCTGGACTGTTCTTACCCTATACACCACCAGAGCTAAACCAAGTGCTGGACCACAGGCACATCTCTGGATTGCTACATAGCGCTGATCTGGGCTCTCCTTTCCCATGTTACACCTCACTTCCATATACAGCACCAGGGTGATCTGTCTCTTTACAACAGGCAGCTGGGACCCACTCTTAGGGGAACATGTACTAAGCAGTAATAAAAGTGGAGAAGGGAGCCAGTGGAGAAGTTGCCCGTGGCAACCAATCAGCTGCGGCCATATATGTTTCCAGTATGCAAATTATAAATGTTATGTCAATGATGATTGTCATAGGCAACTTCTCCACTGGCTCACTTCTCCACTTTTATCACTGCTTAGTACATGTCCCTCTTAATCAGTTGGCAAACTCCCATGGTAAATGACCTGTCCTCCTTGGTTTCCCCATCCTACTGCCCCTCTGCCCGCTGCTACAGTAGCTGGGGTTCATAGACAGAGCCAAATGTTGCAGCTGCTCCCTCCTGAGCCCCTAGTGAGCCTACATGTTTTCCTTTAACTCAATCACTATGCTCCACTAGAATATCTGCCCAATAGCATCATTTCCTATCATAGCTTGTATAGCATCCTCCGTTCGACACATATCTCCTCTTTAAACACATTTATCAATCAATAAAATAAACTACCCACATGTGCACCCATAATTACATATTACTTTGCCAGTTTCTCAATATAGTAGATCCACACAGGGAAAATAGAACTTTAAATAGGGGACATAACTGACATAGGTGAGGGCCATCTCCTGCAACTGTAGAAGGCCTTCTTTAGGCTAATTTGCTGTATTGACAATGACAACATTGCAAACACTTGTCCATAAGTGGCCTTTTTTGGCTCAGTTGCATCTTAGAATGTTATGAGCAGCCTTCATTTTGGCTGTCTGGCCATTTTCATGAAGCCCTGCCTCCTCTCCTTTCTTCTGCACCTTCTCTGCCTCTTCCTGGTCTACTTCCCTTTCCTCCTCCTCAACACTGATAGTAGCAGACCTCCACCTGCTTCTACCAGTCCTAGCATCCCAACTCTCCTTACTTTATTCATAGACTACCCCAAACAAAACACTGTCAAAAATTGTCCACAGTACCAGACACCCCCATCCCACACATAACGTACACTGACAGGATTGGTTCAGTATGATTTACAGACGGACACAATACCGACAGAGAACGTGTGCCGGGTCGCCTTGACCCGGCTTACCCGTTCATACTGCATGCATCACGGGTCGATTCCGGCTTCAACCGGGATGAAATGTCGGGACGCACGACCTGGGATATTCTTTCAGGACCCTTTCACTCTGAGCAAATTCCTGGGTTGATGCGCATTCATGTGCAATAACCCGGGAAATATTTGTCGGTGTGAAAGGGGTATTAATCAACTGCCACCACTCAGAATGGCTAATCAAAAAGTATGTACTGTAGTCTGTAGTAATTATTTTCCTATTTCCTCTATCCTGTGGCATCTGCCAAAGCTAATGAGGAAGTGGTAAGAGTTTTATAGATGTGAGGTCACCATCCTGCCCGTCTTCAGAGGCAATTTAAATCCGTACAGTAAAATGCATGTTTCAAAGACAAATTCGTTTTTGGATGCAAACCAGTTTGTGGTCATCCTCATACAGTCTGAGGCTTTGCAGAGGGTTAATCATCACATCCTACTTGAGTTTTAAGCAATCATACAGCCGCATAATAATAATTCTGAATACAAAACGTGATGTGTGGTTTGGAAGCAGCATGCAAAACTGTTACTTAGTGTATCTCCTCCTATGGAGTTTATTTAGCAGCATA
The DNA here is from genome assembly GCF_028390025.1 of Pseudophryne corroboree. NCBI lineage: Eukaryota > Metazoa > Chordata > Amphibia > Anura > Myobatrachidae > Pseudophryne > Pseudophryne corroboree. Next base: position 813,712,640 of record NC_086448.1, read on the forward strand.
AGACATGCAGGCAAGACCGCAATTCTGGCGAGACGGCCTGCAAATTTTAAAGTGCCAATAATTTTAAAGATAGAGGTGGTCATTCCGAGTTGATTGCTAGCTGCATTCGTTCACTGTGCAGCAATGAGGCAAAAAAACGTCACTTCTGTGCATGCGTACGCGGCGCAATGTGCATGCGTGACGTACTACTACAACGAATGATGTCGTTTCACACAGGGTCTAGCGATGCTTTTCAGTCGCACTGGCTGCCGCAGAGTGATTGACATGAAGTGGACGTTTCTGGGTATCAACTGACCGTTTTCAGGGAGTGTTCGAAAAAACGCCGGCGTGCCAGGAAAAACGCAGACGTGGCTGGGCGAACGCAGGGCGTGTTTGTGACATCAAATCCGGAACTGAATGGGCTGAAGTGAACGCAAGCGCTGAGTAGGTTTGAAGCTACTCTGAAACAGCACAATATTATTTTGTAGCTGCTCTGCGTTACAATTCACACTTCTGCTAAGCTAAAATACACTCCCAGAGGGCGGCGGCATAGTGTTTGCACGGCTGCTAAAAACTGCTCGCGAGCGAACAACTCGGAATGACCACCAGAGTACAGTAGGTTGGTTTTGCCTTTTAAGTTATTGGCAATTTAAATATTCATACTGTACATAAAAAATCTCAGTTAATTCCTTACACACAGGCACAAAGCAATGGCGTCACAACGGGGGGGGGGGGAGGGGGGGGGTTGTCACCAAAGTGTCAGCTCCTGCTCAGTGACAGAAGCTGTGTGCCGCACTGCAACATTACGTGCCCGGCTTCTGTCGCTGTGAAGAAGCGGGCACTGCAGACTCCGCGGTAGGTCAGCACCTCCTGTACCCCCTGTAGTAACGGAAACTGGGGCCGGGAAGCATAGCTATGCCCCAGCACAATGAAGCCACGCCCCCTTCTGATGACACCCCTCCCCTTTTTATAGAGGCCGCACCAGGTGTTACACATGTAAGTGATGCCTCTGGCACAAAGCACACTAATGAAAATGGTTCACAATAAAAATATTAATTTTCTTAATAATAAATTTAAATCAAACTCTGTTGTAAAAGAGATCCTCTGATGAAACCTTCATCTTACATTGAAGGAGAAACGCGTTAGAAATGTGAAAATACTCTGCTGGGATCCCCGCTCCAAAGCTGTTTTGATGTGCTAATCGACTGCTGCCATACAGCAAATATACCGGAGGTGTCCATGACTCCATAACCGCTACTTGGCATCTGCAATACAGACTGATTATTTGAATCCAGCATGGATAAGAGCATGCTAACTGCATTCTAACTGCCCACAAGGCTTAGTGTGGTCAGCAGCCATAGGGTGTTACGAGGTCGAGCATTGCGCTAAGCCTCAAACTATCAGTGGCTTGCGCTCTCTCTTGGTATACCGGTCTCTAGGTCGACAAGACTTAGGTCAACAGTGTCTAGGTCGACTACTATTGGTCGACAGTAACTAGGTCAGCAGGGTTTCTAGGTCAACATGTTCTAGGTCGAAAGGTCAAAAGGTCAACATGAGTTTTTCCCTCTTTTTTTTTTTTGAACTTTTTCATACTTTACGGTCCATGTGGACTACGATTGGGAACCGGTCACTTCACGGCGAGAACGACACCAAAAGATTAAAAAACTCATGTCTACATTTTGACCTAGACCATGTCGACCTAGAGACCCTATCGACCTAGAATTCCAGTTGAGCTAGTTACTGTAGACCAATAGTGTGGTCTACCTTCAATACCAGTTTAATGGAACTCAAGTGCCGACAGGGTTGAGCACAGTGTAGTACATCTGAGGGAAAACTGACCTGCGTTCTCTCGCAATTTGCACTGAGATGACATAATTTGCAAGCACCATTTTGCAGTACTTGAACACCCTTATTAATTATTACCACATTTCAAGCACTGACCAATAAATACCAGTGTTATCAAATTGGTTGAAGCTAGATCCAAGTGGGCTAAGGGACCTTTTCCGTCAGGGGAGGAGTCAAGACACAAGGGGGAGGAGCTAGGCCAGCGGGACAATTGCTCTACTATCCACGCCACCAACTATTACCTTTAGTAATCAGGTTGCAAGCGAAGCGCGGCGAGCGAAGCGAGCCCGCGAGGGTACTTTTTGGGTACCCTGTTCGGCAGTAGCTCCTCCCCCAGGTGACGTGTCTCCTCCCTAGGTACGTCAGAAGGTCCCTTCTCCCACTCCGATGTAGAATCAACCTTATCAAATTACAGACTGGAGCGGAGTGACCACCAGATGAACTTTTTTACAACAGAGAGCTTGATGTAAATGTATTATTAATAAAATTATTTTTTTTCATTAAGAACCATTTTATTGTTATGATTTGTGCCTGTGTGTAATGAATAAACTGAGATTTTTTTTTGTACTGTATTATAGCTAAAGTTTTGGTGTTTTTTTTTTTGCTTCACCTTGGTGAATTTATTTACCATTTAAAGCGTAAGGTGTTTATATTTTTGCCAACATGGTATTGCTAGTTGCGGTGCTGCAATTTAAACAACAGTTGTCTTGTCTGTTCCTAGGATACAGTGGCATAGATTACACCTGGATAATTGTTTCTTTTCACCAGAATTGCTCCTGTGTCTGCATCTCGCATGCCATTACACAAGGCCCTATGTGTATAGTACTGTATATTACACATTATAATTAGGATAGCATACCCTCCAACATAAGTCATTCCATTAGGTGCAATATGCTAAGTTCCTGGACTTCCTTGCCGGTGGCAGTTGCAGAGTTGGGGCTGCAGCACAGTCCAAAATTCAAATAGAGGAACCACACCAACTGCCAGTGAGTCCCGGCTGGTGATGTTTGCCAGTGTTTGGGGTGGCAGTTGGTGTGACTCCCCTATTTGAATTTTGAACTGCGCTGCAGCCTCGCCTCTGCAACTGCCATTGGAAAGGAAACACAGGAACCGAGCATTGTGGAGTAGATTTATTAAGCCTGGTGAAGTGATAAAGGGGAAGGGGATGAAGCACCAGCCAATCAGCTCCTAACTTCCATGCTACAGCCTGGTTTTGAAAAATAACAGTTAGGAGCTGACTGGCTGGTGCGTTATCACCTTCCACTTTATCACTTCATCAGGCTTAATAAATCTGCCCCAAGAGTACCTAATGGAATGGGTCCTGTAGGAAGGTATGGGATAGTATTAATGAATGGAAAAAAGTACGGAGTGCCAACCACTGGACTTCATAGCATTGGAGGAGATAGGATAGGGTAGATACTAGAAGTGTTTTTTTTTCTCTTGCCCTGCATCGTATGAAGCTTCTGCCTTGCCTCACCTGTCATAGACTCTTTACTCCAGAGTCTGGACTATAAAAATTATTAGAATAATACAAAGAAGATATCTGTAGTATACACTTAGCATTTTTCATATACTGAACTTTATACAGTCAAAGCTCTGGTGTATATGTTAGTATGACAGGAAAGGCCCTGCCTCACCCTACCGCATGTCACTGCTTCTACTGTTCTTTATGACATATGAGGGAGAGCTACTGAGGATCCATCTTGGCCGCTAGAGCTAGTAAGTGTTAACGGCAGGTATGAGTAGCTATCTAGTGAACAGCAACATACTGTATACATCCAGTGGTGAATTTCCCATTAGACATTTGAGGCACGTGCCTAGGGGTGGCCCTTGTTTGGGGGCAGCACTTGGATGCTTGTGTTGGTACCGTCAGCCCAAAAAGTACCGATAACTGCAAAATATTTACACTGTACTGTACCATATACCATCTTCAAAGGAGTGTAAATGGGTAGGACATGCAAGACTGTCCCGGTAAGCTGTCCTACTTAGTAAATATGTATACATAATTACATTTTTTATAGTTAATGGCTTTTTTTCTTTATTATATTAAATTGGCTGTCATCAAATGAGGGCTTGTAACCTATTAATAACAATAATAAAATTAGGGAGGCAGGGGACGGCCGTTACTATTGTGCCTAGGGGCGCTCTCACCCTTAAATCCGCCCCTGTATTCAGTGCTAGTCATCAGTACTCTGTCTCATCAGTACTCGCAGTACTACTCCATTGCAGAGAGAGAGAGCAAGAGAGAGAGAGAGAGAGAGAAAGAGGGCAAGAGGGCAAAAGAGAGAGGGAGAGAGAGAGAGGGGGGGAGAGCTAGAGAGAGGGGGGAGAGGGGGAGAGAGAGAGGGAGAGATAGATAGATAGATAGATAGATAGATAGATAGATAGATAGAGAGATAGATAGAGAGATAGATAGATACATAAACTACATTTAAAAACATTACCGCTGAAGGAAGCAAAGTTATCATACAGAGAAAAGGTACAAGGTGGGCAATGGCTGCCAAAGGGTTAAACAGTTCCACTTCATTTTTAAATTAAAAGAAAAGATATTCAGAAATTGATAATGAAATAAGAAAACTCTATCATACTGTGTAGTTAGTCTGTCCATGGGGGATTTGAGAATAAATGTGTATGGAATCAGTGTATACTGTGTCAGTTCAGTAGAACATGTTTGATACATTTGATGAGATTTTTGTGGCAAACTATGACAGTAGCAGATCTCTGAAGATGAGGCGTCTACTGCTTCTGCATACTGATTAAACCTCTGGTAATAAAGTTCTGGTCTGAGTATCATTTGATTCATCATGGACCATTTATTTCAAATCAAATAATTATTCATGAAAACCATTGTGAAGGAGTAGAGCAATACAGAATAGTGACACAGTATTTTTAATATTGAATAATATAGCTAAGGAAGAGTTAGTTCCTTTCTAATTCATTACATCAGAGGAACTTGACACTTTGCAAAAGAAAATATTAATATTTCTGCAATCTATGCAATTGTGTAGTGTTGACAACTGGTTATTTGAGATTGAAGGTTCTCTTATTGAATAAAATAGAATTATTACTGCACTATACTGGATTCTATAGCCAATTGCTGATTTTTTTTAACCTTTTTGGTGTACAGTACCTTGCTTCTGTTTAAGAACTTATCGATGTGACATCTCTACAATCTAATTTGCAGCAGGTGTAATATTGTCCTATTGTAGCTGATAAAGTGGTTGTCCATATTTGAACAGACCACCACATAATGCTGCAGAGGTGGGGGGGGGGGGCACTCTTTACCTGGACCCGTACCTGTTGGACAGTGGTACCAGCACTTTGGCCAGGGAGAGGAAGAGACTGCTGCTGCAGCAGCCTCTCTCTCATGCTGCTGTGCGCTGAGCTGGGGAGAGAGGCTGCCGAGGCAGCAGTCAGTCCTCTCTCTCCCTCCCTGCATGATATGTGGTAGGGGTGAAGTGATCTCACTCAATCCCCCATCTTCCCTCTGACCAGCAACTGGTGCCCCCCATCTATGTGGTATGTGTGCCTATGGAGGGGGCCTGGTCTCACCTCCCCAAGATAGCCACACACCCTCCCAGTACCCAGTCCTGGCACAGCTGTCAGCAGCCCTGTCTATAACAGTGGCATAACTACCAGAGACATTGGAGGCACTGGCTACTGGGCTCCAGATGTAAAAGAGGTACCAAGAATGAAAGACAGAGTGGGCTGCTAAACTAAGATAAAAATGTCTTCACTCATTTCTTAGTGATTTGCTACAGTCAGTGCTGACTGCTGTCAAAGCTCACAAGCCCCCTCCCTTTGCAGTCACCTTCAGCTGAAGAGACTTGGAAAGTAAGTGTGTTATAACAGATCAAAGTGTGTGCTGTATAGAGTGAGCTACAGCTCTGCTGTTGTGTCTTATATGAAGAAAGAAAGGAGAGCAGAAGTTGTTTTAAGGAAATGCACTAGTTATTATAACAAAACTTTTCGGGGGAGGAGGGGTTATCAAAATTTGGAGAGAGATAAAATTCTGTTAGATTATGTGCCAACCAATCCGCTCCTAAATGTCATTTTTCAAACACAGCCTGTAAAACATAAGAAATAAGCTGATTGGCTGGTATTTTATCTCACAATTTTATCTTTCTCCAAGCTTTACTAAAACGCCTCCTCAGGGCTCTATTTATTATTATTTGCAGCCAGCACCCCAAAATAAAGATTCCTTAACGCCACAGCTAACTGCAATAAGAAATCGTAAATTATCCCAAATGTACAATTGGCAAGTTACAGGGACAACAGCACTTGTGCAAGTCAGTGCCATTGGGGGGCACCACCTTTTACAGATGTGTCCTTTTAAATCATTGTCTGTGTTTTATTTCCTGCTATACAGAGAGGAGTCAAAATCTGTGCAGCCGCAGGCAGTGGAGCCGACGGTTTAGTCAGCATGGGTAGCGGAAAGCTATGCTCCCGCTACCTGTAGTTTACAATAGTTGAAGTCTGCATTGGTCGTGACAGCATGTATTAGCATGCTCCCACGAATATAAGCAGAACAATAGAAAGCAGATAGCTGCTGGAGACTGTAAGCAACAGCATAAGCAACGGTAAGCAACAGCATACGCAACGGTAAGCAACAGCATAAGAGTACATATATGTATTTTGCCTACAGGTGCCCTATATGAACGTCCCTTATCTACAGATGGAGCCTCGCTCATCTAGCCTTCTCTGGTGCACCATGGTGCACAAAGGTTTATTAGCAAAAGTATTTCATCTATTGTTCTCAGCTGCAATACAATACAGAGAGAACAATACAGCAGGGGATTCAGTCATTACAGCAGGGGACGTCTGACAGCACCAGCTCAGTTAATCAGATTAAAGGGATAGATGAGCAAGGCTCCATCTGTATAAAGGGTGCAGGGTGTAAGGTGCAGTCTTTAAAAATAATTGCCCCCTATAACATTACTGTTAGGGAACTCCAGCTCAATTGTGTAAGACCCGTAGAACCCACGAGAGGGTCTTCTGTCTATAACAGCCACCCGCTCTTCCTTTAGTGCCTGATATGCACACCGGTAATTAAGTGACCACCAGGACTTAAATCTCTAGCTGTAGGGGCATACTCAATTAGCTGTAGAGCGCAAGATTAATATCTGGAGTAGTAATTGCAAGCTAATGCAGAATGTTACATAAACAGTTAACAGGAGACTGGACTGTGGATTGCTAGAAGTGTTCGGGATACTGGAGCTAGATGTGGCAGGGTTCTCTCAGCTTAGTAATAAGTAGACTGTGGCTGTGGGCTTAACCATAGGAAAGAACTGTGAGGTCCGGAGCGTAGCACAATACTTTAGCACAGGTGGAAAGCATCTGATGGGTGATTACACATGTCAGAACCTAAACTTGAATGCAGGACAAGAATGTTGCACTATGACTCCTGCTGTAGAAAATAAATGTCCACAGAAATGCAGATATCCTTAGGACTTTATTTTGGCAGTGGAGTAATAATGTGTTAATACAAATTGAAATCCAAAGCACAAGAAATGCAGAGTTTACACAGCAGTCCAATAGGCAAGGTAGTGTTCAGGGACTGGCTGAAAAGGTTTCTAGACTAGATCTTAGGCACAGGAATCAGGTACCCGAAACAGGAGTTCAGGAACTCAGAAACTATCACTGGCAAGGCTGTGCAGGGCTGGCTGCCTTTTATCAGGAACAGGGACCAATGGCAATGAGCCAGACAGACCAGCCCCCATAATGACAGAATGCATTGCAACTGTAAGGCTGCACACATACACAGAGGCATGCTGGATGCTTAGTAACAGTCGGGACCAGGAATTAGTGTGGCCGCCCAAGTCCCAGTTGATTAGCAACCATCAGGACCATCAGCTAGTGTGGCCGGCCACCATTAAATGAAGCTGGCAAATGGAGAACTTAATCCTTGTTGAGATGCACGTACTATGGTCCTAATTTAGATTTGTATGGAATTACGCAGCCGCAGGAAAGTGGCTGTGCAAACCCATGCAAACAAAATTAAAATGCAGTAGGAGGTTTCTGTAGGAGATAGACACCTCTTGCATGCTTTTGTGAGATCCAAGTGCTGGGTCTGAGGACCATTAGTCATCACAATATTTGCAGGCAGCAGTCAGTCTGCATAAACTAAGGCCTATTCAGACTGGACACAGGATTCGGACACCCGGAGCCAGGAAGTCTGCATCTGACGACACAGACCCTGGACCCATCACACCTACAAAACGGCGGCCATGTGACGTGTCCTCATTCGTCCTGTGGCTCGGTCGGATGGACACAAGCGCCGCACTGAGGATCAAGTGTGACTTAGTATGCCGAACTGAGGCTTAATATGCAGCCCATGTATAACTATTAACATGCATTCCAGTTGCGGGAACATTTCCTGTGCCTGGATTGCCACAAATATGCCAAACTGCAGGCTGGATGAGCGTAGCGACGTAGTTTCCTTATTTTCAGTTTTTTTCCAGCAATTAAATTATTTATTTAATGGTATATTCCTTTACTTAAAAACTAAATTGTATCATAAAACTACAGAGTAAAAATAAATAAATACATACATACATACATACATACATACATACATACATACAGTATTTACATACATAATACTTATATACTTCTTTGTCTGTCTGTTTTTACCCAGTTTTGTTCTATTAATGTTGTTCCAATTGTTGTCCAACAGGATATGATGTACTACAGTATATAAGAAACTGCTAATAAATCAATCAATAAATAAATACATGTGCAAGGGACCGGTATGTGATTTTGACATTGAAAATTTTGACAATTAGAGTGGTCACACTGTTAGGTCGGACTGGACATCCCGCCATGAAAGCATCATGTATGAAGTTGTATAGCCGATATTGGGGGTAATTTCGAGTTGTTTGCTCGCTAGCAGTTTTTAGCAACCGTGCAAACGCTATGCTGCTGCCCCCTGGGAGTGTATTTTAGCTTTGCCGAAGTGCAAACGAAAAAGTGCGAACGAAAGGATCGCAGAGCGGCGGCAAACTTTTTTTTGTGCAGTTTCAGAGTAGCTCAATACCTACTCAGCACTTGCGATCACTTCAGATTATTCAGTTCCTGTTTTGACATCACGAACACGCCCTGCGTTCGCCCAGCCACGCCTGCGTTTTTCCTGGATTTTTTCGACCACCCCCTGAAAACGGTCAGTTGACACCCAGAAACGCCCACTTCCTGTCAATCACTCTGCGGCCACCAGTGCGACTGAAAAGCTTCGCTGGACCCTGTGTGAAACTACATCGTTCATTGTAATAGTACGTCGCGCGTGCGTATTGCGCCGCATACGCATGCGCAAAACTGACTTTTTTTGCCTGATCGGTGCACAGTGAACTAATGCAGCTAGCGATCAACTCGGAATGACCACCATTGCTAAAATGATTTTAATCTCATTTTAGACATGTTGGAATACTGGGTTCCACCTAGCAGTGCCCCTGTTCTCATTGTCAACATTTTGTATGTCAAAATCAGAACTACTGTACATCTCATGCTTCAAGCAGCAAAAAGAGTGGAGAAGTGGACCAGTGGAGTAGTTGCCCATGGCAACCAATCAACATCTACCTATCATTTTATAGAATGTACTTGACAAACGTTACCTCACTACTGGTTGGTTGTATGGGTAAAGTCTCCACTTGTCCACTCCTGTACTCTTTACTGCTTGGCACATCTCCCTCTTAATGCAGCAATTAGTAGAAACACGTGTACCCCTTTCATATTAAAAAGCCGGGCTGCACCCAGGGTTTTGTACACGGGGCCAACCTGAATGTGACCCGGCTGAGACCCCTTTCAGACAGGCGGCTGGACCAGGCTGTTTCCCAGGTCAGCATTATTACTGCACACAAGTACAGCGCAGGGGACAGAATCACCATATGCTGTAAACGGGTTCCGAGTTGGAATGACCTGGGTTATCCATTTGAACTAAGTCTTACAGTACTCGGGTCCTTCCTGGGAAAAACCCTGCTCGATAGCAGGGTTGGATTCCTGGCCACTGGACCCAGGTGGAGCTGTTTCCACTGACATAAATACCGGGTTCACGTGCAATAACCTGGGATTTCATGTCAGTGGAACAGGGGTATAAATGTATTTTATATACTGTACACTTCCCCTATTCCCAATAAGGAATTTCAGGTATTAATCACAACATTAGGAGATTGCGGCGGGGGGCTGTGTGATGTCACATGCAGCCGTCGCGATTGAGAGCATGGCGGTGGCCCTCCTGCCGTCGCAGCTAAGCTGTGCCGGCAGGAGGCATCCTCTATTTCTGCTAACAAGCAGGAATTTCGATGCGTTCAGTCACACATTTTATTGCTGCGTAATGGATAGTATATATTGCCACTATAGGCTATATACATAGCATGTGCTTACAATAACTTTAAAATTATTTCCAGTTACAGGACTACTAATTTTAAACTTTATTCACTAGAAGTCAAGTTTGGCATTGGTCCACAGTCTCCATCTCCATTTAACACATGTGTACTGGAACATTTACACATACATTGGTGGATGCTACAGATGTGTCCTCTTACATCTGTGCTTCATGCGCTACAAGTCGCGCTACACATAACACGCGAGTGTCATATTACTCGTTAGCGTCTAGCATAATTTTTGCATTTTTTTCCCCAGCGAAATAATGTAATAGGAAGCACGAGCAGCTTCTGCTGATTAAAATGATGTGCAGCATGCCTATATTCTGTGTGTGACTGCAACTGTATCTGCATACAAAATACTCTGCTACAGTGTTTTTATGGAAAACACTGTAACGTGGTGTTTCAGATGCAGACAGAGCCACAATTATACACAGAATATAGGCATGCCGCATATCATTTTAAACAGCAGAAGCTGCTTGTGCATCCTATTCCATTACTTTGTGTCTAAGGGCTGTTTAGCATGACTGCAGCAAGGATGTAAGAGGACACATATGTATATATTGCCCTTCCATGCCTAAGCAGCTTGTATTTAGGTCAAGTGACTCCTAATTATCTCTCTTGTTGCAGCACAGGAAAAACATTCAATAAATGAACAGCTTTTGAATTCAGATATCCCCTCGGGTACTAAATAATCCCCATGTGTCTGGATTCTACTTGTTTTGAAGAAAGTCAATCAAAATAATGAAAACTCAATTAAAATACATATGTTAAAAATGACATGAAACCTGTAATTCTTGATGATTATAGAATACTGAACTGAGTCCCAGTACACAACACAGGCAGTGTGCACGAATAAAGATAGTCTCAGGTCTATAGGAAGAACATTAAGGGACTCACTTGTAAAATAAATAAATTACCGACTATTTCCTATAAAATAAAAGCACTTAATGCATCATGGATTTATGTCACACAAATATAATGTTATTTTTATTATTATTTTGCAACTAAAGTGAAAGATTAGGGTGGAATAATGTAGAATTCATAATTGAATTTTGGCATTTGATGTGATACTTTACCTTGCAACTTATTAATTCAGAAACTGAAAATCTTTGAATATAACAGTTAAAAGGTTGTGTTATGAGTAGAGATGAGTGGGACGGTTTTGCTGAAATCCAAACACACCTGGGGGGAATTCAGAGTTCATCGCGGCAGCAAATTTGTTAGCAGTTGGGCAAAACCATGTGCACTGCAGGTGGGGCAGATATAACATTTGCAGAGAGAGTTAGATTTGGGTGGGTTATTTTGTTTCTATGCAGGGTAAATACTGGCTGCTCTATTTTTACACTGCAATTTAGCTTTCAGTTTGAACACACCCCGCCCAAATCTAACTCTCTCTGCACATTTTATATTTGCCCCACCTGCAGTGCAGCATGGTTTTGCCCAACTGCTAACAAATTTGCTGCTGCGATCAACTCTGAATTAGGCCCCCCGATCTTTGGGAATCCAAGTAGAACCAAGTCCCAGTTCAGATCAATTTTAGGGATACAAGTGGACTGAGTTCCCTCGAGTTTTGGAAATCGGGTTTAAAAAATTAATCTCTGGTTTTGGATTTCATGTAAGTCCCTTCCTTGTGATTTCAGGTGCCATTTCACTCAGAAGTGTGTACAGTGAGGTGGGCAAAATTGATTGGAAATGACTGGAAATTAATGTTATTGACGTTAATTAGATAGGAACATAAACATGTCCAAGTGAAACAAGTATAGCTATTTTTATAAAATTTTATAAATTTTAAAGAACTCCAGGTCCAGAAACCAAACCCAAAATACTTGAGGGAATTTTTGCTAAAGTAAACTCTCGATTTTGATTTAGAACCAAAACACGGGGGTCTCTAGTTATAAGTAAAGGTTTTACTAAGACAGAATGTGAAGTGTTGGATAGTGTGAGGAAGGGCTGGACACAAGTGCGTTACCTCAGTGATCAGTCCATGTCTCCTGTGTTGTTCCATGCATTCACAAGTGATAATACTTTAGGTCTAAAGCAGAAGCATCAGAATGGGGGAGGGGGGGTGGCAAGGGGGCAGCTCACCCCCCCCCCAAACATGAGAGGCACTGGCTGATGATTGGTCAGTTGAAAGACCGCACATCACAACCTCAGTGCAACGCAAATGACCAAGCAATGCTCCCCCACCCGACTCCCAGCAGAGCAGTTCTGCGATTTGCGGCCTTCATAGGAGACCTGTGTGGCTGTGCTGTGAAATCAGGTACTGTCTCTCCCGCTCACTCCACTCCCTCTCTCTCCCTGTCCCACTCTCTCTCCCTAACACTCTCTCCTCTTGCTCCTCTCTCTCCCTAAAACTCTATATCCTCTTGCTCCTCTCTCTACCGTACGTTCTCTGTCCTGTTGCTCTCTCTCTCTCCCTGACACTCTTTGTGTGGGATTCAAATGATATATCACGCCCAATCTCCTTTTTCCTTTCTAAAATGATCCCAGTTATCGTGCATATCGTGTTCATAGTAATCAGGTTTAGCTGCAAAAAGGGTTGGGCACCCTCGCTACCCTGGGGGTAGGGAGCTGAAATGATTATACCAAGCCCGTCACCAGAAACAGAATGGGTGTGAAAGGGGGTGAAAAGAATTGAATACCGCCCCTTGTCTTTCCCTGAGGCTCCCTCTCTCTCCCTGACACATGTCTCTCTTCCTCTCCCTCTTTTGATCCTTGACACTCTCCCGACCGTGGTGCCATCTCCATTTCGTCCCCATAGTTCCGCCTCCTTCTCCCAGTGGATCCGCCCCCAGGGGCACCAAACTGAGGCTCTAACTTGCCCTCACAGCCTATAAATGTTCTGACGCCCCTGTCTACAAGGGAAGATAAGTCTTTCTGCAGTTGATGTAAAGGTTATTTTAAACAAGGTTGACACCACAGGAAGGGTGAAACAAATACTTAGCAATTTAGAGAAATGGATTACAGAATGGAGTCTGAAAAATAATACATCTACAGTATATGTAAAATAATGCACATGTGGTACAAAAATCTGAAAACAAGAAATGGGACAAATGGCGTTAGAACTTAAGAAAGCCATGATATTCCATGATAAGAGCCATTCTAGAACAAATATAAGGGTGGAAGCATTTCTACAGGACCTGATAGAGCCATGCAATAGTCAGAGGCGCAGGAACATCTTGTTTGCCACAACTCTAGAAAGATGGCCTAGTATGTGGGAAAGGCTACTGCCGTTCTAAAAACTATTCACTGCAAATACTGCATGAACTTACCTCCTCTATAGATGACTTGAGTCTCCTTTGCAGCCCCAGTCAAGTACAGGCTCAGGTTATCAGCTTCTACGCCTAACCCATTCTCAGGGCTTCATGGATTACTCTTCTAGCAGTTTTTGCAGGGACTTATTAAAAAAATTATTTAGGAATGGAAATGGTACCTTAAGAGTAAATGTGTTCTTTTTACATTTGCATGAATGTGTAAGTTACTGTATCCTTGATAAATCAGCCTACTGTAGTTTCAAAATCAGTAACAGAATCACCTATCATGAGACACAAGTATATCTGCACACAAAATTGATAAATTCTACTTCCATAAATTAACTCTAAATTTGGTACCGGTATGACAATTTGTGAAACCTAGGCACATTTTTAATAAAGTAACAGAATCACCATGCTATGGTAAAAGAACCACCAAGTGGTTAATGAGCGTGGTAAAGTTTACTGATTACAATATTTTTACTTCGTACTAATGCAACTACTACTACTTATACTTCAGACATTGTATAAAATTTTTTTTTAAGGACAATGGACCTAATTCAAGATTGATTGCAAATAACATTTTCCTCTAATGGGCAAAACCATCTGCAGTGCAGGTGTGGCAGATATACAGTAACATTTGCAGAGAGAGTTAGATTTGGGTGGGTTATTTTGTTTCTGTGCAGGGTAAATACTGGCTGCTTTATTTCTACACTGCCCTTTAGATTTCAGTTTGAACACACCCCACCCAAATCTAACTCTCTCTGCACATGTTACATCTGCCCCACCAGTGGCGCACCCAGGGGGGGTTTCCGAGCACCCAGAAACCCCCATGCACTTAAAAAAAAAAACTTTTTTTTTTTTTTTTTAGCTGCATGAGTATTATTAATGGCTGTCTAGCGTCCTCTGCAGCCTGCTGTCTTCCTGGTGGCACTTGTAAGTGCAATAAAAGTTTACTTTATTTTAATTGTAGTACATATATATCCATGTGCATACATATATACACATGTATATACATACATACATACATATAAACACACACACACACACACACACACACACACACACACACACACATATGATATATATATATATATATATACATGTGTGTATATATTAGAGATGAGCGGGTTCGGTTCCTCGGAATCCGAACCCGCCCGAACTTCATGTTTTTTTACACGGGTCCGAGCGACTCGGATCTTCCCGCCTTGCTCGGTTAACCCGAGCGCGCCCGAACGTCATCATCACGCTGTCGGATTCTCGCGAGGCTCGGATTCTATCGCGAGACTCGGATTCTATATAAGGAGCCGCGCGTCGCCGCCATTTTCACACGTGCATTGAGATTCATAGGGAGAGGACGTGGCTGGCGTCCTCTCCGTTTATAGAGATTCGAGAAGAGAGTGAGACAGAGAGAGACACAGTAGTAATTTTGGGGAGCATTAGGAGGAGTACTACTACTACTAGTACTTGCTGAAGTGATAGAGATAGTGTGACTGTATTATCTGACTTGTGGGGGAGACACTGACAGTGGGGAGCAGTTAGAGTCTGAGAGCAGGACTCAGGACTCAGGAGTACATATAACGTACAGTGCACACTTTTGCTGCCAGAGTGCCAGCCACACTGCCATTGTTTGTGACCACACTGACCACCAGTATAATATATATTGTGATTGTCTGCTTAGGACTCAGGAGTACTACTTGCAAGTTGCTGATAGTGTGACCAGTGACCTGACCACCAGTTTAATAATCACCACCAGTTTATGAGTTTAATATATATATATATATATATATATAATTGTATATAATATATATATAATATTGTATACCACCTAGCACCTACCCGTGTTTTTTTTTTTTTTTCTTTCTTCTTTATACATACTACTATAGTAGCTTACTGTAGCAGTCTGCGGTGCTGCTGAGCTGACAGTGTCCAGCAGGTCCGTCATCAGTCATTACATAATAAATATATATACCTGTCCGGCTGCAGTACTAGTGATATTATATATACATATATATTGATTTCATCTCATTATCATCCAGTCTATATTATCAGCAGACACAGTACGTTAGTCCACGGCTGTAGCTACCTCTGTGTCGGCACTCGGCAGTCCATCCATAATTGTATACCACCTACCCGTGGTTTTTTTTTTTTCTTCTTTATACATACTACTATAGTAGCTTACTGTAGCAGTCTGCGGTGCTGCTGAGCTGACAGTGTCCAGCAGGTCCGTCATCAGTCATTACATAATAAATATATATACCTGTCCGGCTGCAGTACTAGTGATATTATATATACATATATATTGATTTCATCTCATTATCATCCAGTCTATATTAGCAGCAGACACAGTACGGTAGTCCACGGCTGTAGCTACCTCTGTGTCGGCACTCGGCAGTCCATCCATAAGTATACTAGTATCCATCCATCTCCATTGTTTACCTGAGGTGCCTTTTAGTTGTGCCTATTAAAATATGGAGAACAAAAATGTTGAGGTTCCAAAATTAGGGAAAGATCAAGATCCACTTCCACCTCGTGCTGAAGCTGCTGCCACTAGTCATGGCCGAGACGATGAAATGCCAGCAACGTCGTCTGCCAAGGCCGATGCCCAATGACATAGTACAGAGCATGTAAAATCCAAAACACCAAATATCAGTAAAAAAAGGACTCCAAAACCTAAAATAAAATTGTCGGAGGAGAAGCGTAAACTTGCCAATATGCCATTTACCACACGGAGTGGCAAGGAACGGCTGAGGCCCTGGCCTATGTTCATGGCTAGTGGTTCAGCTTCACATGAGGATGGAAGCACTCAGCCTCTCGCTAGAAAAATGAAAAGACTCAAGCTGGCAAAAGCACCGCAAAGAACTGTGCGTTCTTCGAAATCCCAAATCCACAAGGAGAGTCCAATTGTGTCGGTTGCGATGCCTGACCTTCCCAACACTGGACGTGAAGAGCATGCGCCTTCCACCATTTGCACGCCCCCTGCAAGTGCTGGAAGGAGCACCCGCAGTCCAGTTCCTGATAGTCAGATTGAAGATGTCAGTGTTGAAGTACACAAGGATGAGGAGGATATGGGTGTTGCTGGCGCTGGGGAGGAAATTGACCAGGAGGATTCTGATGGTGAGGTGGTTTGTTTAAGTCAGGCACCCGGGGAGACACCTGTTGTCCGTGGGAGGAATATGGCCATTGACATGCCTGGTGAAAATACCAAAAAAATCAGCTCTTCGGTGTGGAAGTATTTCAACAGAAATGCGGACAACAGGTGTCAAGCCGTGTGTTGCCTTTGTCAAGCTGTAATAAGTAGGGGTAAGGACATTAACCACCTCGGAACATCCTCCCTTATACGTCACCTGCAGCGCATTCATAATAAGTCAGTGACAAGTTCAAAAACTTTTGGTGACAGCGGAAGCAGTCCACTGACCAGTAAATCCCTTCCTCTTGTAACCAAGCTCACGCAAACCACCCCACCAACTCCCTCAGTGTCAATTTCCTCCTTACCCAGGAATGCCAATAGTCCTGCAGGCCATGTCACTGGCAATTCTGACGAGTCCTCTCCTGCCTGGGATTCCTCCGATGCATCCTTGAGTGTAATGCCTACTGCTGCTGGCGCTGCTGTTGTTGCTGCTGGGAGTCGATCGTCATCCCAGAGGGGAAGTCGTAAGCCCACTTGTACTACTTCCAGTAAGCAATTGACTGTCCAACAGTCCTTTGCGAGGAAGATGAAATATTACAGCAGTCATCCTGCTGCAAAGCGGATAACTGAGGCCTTGACAACTATGTTGGTGTTAGACGTGCGTCCGGTATCCGCCGTTAGTTCACAGGGTACTAGACAATTTCTTGAGGTAGTGTGCCCCCGTTACCAAATACCATCTAGGTTCCACTTCTCTAGGCAGGCGATACCGAGAATGTACACGGACGTCAGAAAAAGACTCACCAGTGTCCTAAAAAATGCAGTTGTACCCAATGTCCACTTAACCACGGACATGTGGACAAGTGGAGCAGGGCAGGGTCAGGACTATATGACTGTGACAGCCCACTGGGTAGATGTATGGACTCCCGCCGCAAGAACAGCAGCGGCGGCACCAGTAGCAGCATCTCGCAAACGCCAACTCTTTCCTAGGCAGGCTACGGTTTGTATCACCGCTTTCCAGAATACGCACACAGCTGAAAACCTCTTACGGCAACTGAGGAAGATCATCGCGGAATGGCTTACCCCAATTGGACTCTCCTGTGGATTTGTGGCATCGGACAACGCCAGCAATATTGTGTGTGCATTAAATCTGGGCAAATTCCAGCACGTCCCATGTTTTGCACATACCTTGAATTTGGTGGTGCAGAATTATTTAAAAAACGACAGGGGTGTGCAAGAGATGCTGTCGGTGGCCAGAAGAATTGCGGGACACTTTCGGCGTACAGGCACCACGTACAGAAGACTGGAGCACCACCAAAAACAACTGAACCTGCCCTGCCATCATCTGAAGCAAGAAGTGGTAACGAGGTGGAATTCAACCCTCTATATGCTTCAGAGGTTGGAGGAGCAGCAAAAGGCCATTCAAGCCTATACAATTCAGCACGATATAGGAGGTGGAATGCACCTGTCTCAAGCGCAGTGGAGAATGATTTCAACATTGTGCAAGGTTCTGATGCCCTTTGAACTTGCCACACGTGAAGTCAGTTCAGACACTGCCAGCCTGAGTCAGGTCATTCCCCTCATCAGGCTTTTGCAGAAGAAGCTGGAGACATTGAAGGAGGAGCTAACACAGAGCGATTCCGCTAGGCATGTGGGACTTGTGGATGGAGCCCTTAATTCGCTTAACAAGGATTCACGGGTGGTCAATCTGTTGAAATCAGAGCACTACATTTTGGCCACCATGCTCGATCCTAGATTTAAAGCCTACCTTGGATCTCTCTTTCCGGCAGACACAAGTCTGCTGGGGTTCAAAGACCTGCTGGTGAGAAAATTGTCAAGTCAAGCGGAACGCGACCTGTCAACATCTCCTCCTTCACATTCTCCCGCAACTGGGGGTGCGAGGAAAAGGCTCAGAATTCCGAGCCCACCCGCTGGCGGTGATGCAGGGCAGTCTGGAGCGACTGCTGATGCTGACATCTGGTCCGGACTGAAGGATCTGACAACGATTACGGACATGTCGTCTACTGTCACTGCATATGATTCTCTCACCATTGAAAGAATGGTGGAGGATTATATGAGTGACCGCATCCAAGTAGGCACGTCACACAGTCCGTACTTATACTGGCAGGAAAAAGAGGCAATTTGGAGGCCCTTGCACAAACTGGCTTTATTCTACCTAAGTTGCCCTCCCACAAGTGTGTACTCCGAAAGAGTGTTTAGTGCCGCCGCTCACCTTGTCAGCAATTACAGGTTACATCCAGAAAATGTGGAGAAGATGGTGTTCATTAAAATGAATTATAATCAATTCCTCCGTGGAGACATTGACCAGCAGCAATTGCCTCCACAAAGTACACAGGGAGCTGAGATGGTGGATTCCAGTGGGGACGAATTGATAATCTGTGAGGAGGGGGATGTACACGGTGTTATATCGGAGGATGATGATGAGGTGGACATCTTGCCTCTGTAGAGCCAGTTTGTGCAAGGAGAGATTAATTGCTTCTTTTTTGGTGGGGGTCCAAACCAACCCGTCATTTCAGTCACAGTCGTGTGGCAGACCCTGTCACTGAAATGATGGGTTGGTTAAAGTGTGCATGTCCTGTTTATACAACATAAGGGTGGGTGGGAGGGCCCAAGGACAATTCCATCTTGCACCTCTTTTTTCTTTAATTTTTCTTTGCGTCATGTGCTGTTTGGGGAGTATTTTTTGGAAGGGCCATCCTGCGTGACACTGCAGTGCCACTCCTAGATGGGCCCGGTGTTTGTGTCGGCCACTAGGGTCGCTTATCTTACTCACACAGCTACCTCATTGCGCCTCTTTTTTTCTTTGCGTCATGTGCTGTTTGGGGAGGGTTTTTTGGAAGGGACATCCTGCGTGACACTGCAGTGCCACTCCTAGATGGGCCCGGTGTTTGTGTCGGCCACTAGGGTCGCTTATCTTACTCACACAGCTACCTCATTGCGCCTCTTTTTTTCTTTGCGTCATGTGCTGTTTGGGGAGGGTTTTTTGGAAGGGACATCCTGCGTGACACTGCAGTGCCACTCCTAGATGGGCCAGGTGTTTGTGTCGGCCACTAGGGTCGCTTATCTTACTCACACAGCTACCTCATTGCGCCTCTTTTTTTCTTTGCGTCATGTGCTGTTTGGGGAGGTTTTTTTGGAAGGGCCATCCTGCGTGACACTGCAGTGCCACTCCTAGATGGGCCAGGTGTTTGTGTCGGCCACTAGGGTCGCTTATCTTACTCACACAGCTACCTCATTGCGCCTCTTTTTTTCTTTGCGTCATGTGCTGTTTGGGGAGGGTTTTTTGGAAGGGCCATCCTGCGTGACACTGCAGTGCCACTCCTAGATGGGCCAGGTGTTTGTTTCGGCCACTAGGGTCGCTTAGCTTAGTCATCCAGCGACCTCGGTGCAAATTTTAGGACTAAAAATAATATTGTGAGGTGTGAGGTATTCAGAATAGACTGAAAATGAGTGGAAATTATGGTTTTTGAGGTTAATAATACTTTGGGATCAAAATGACCCCCAAATTCTATGATTTAAGCTGTTTTTTAGTGTTTTTTGAAAAAAACACCCGAATCCAAAACACACCCGAATCCGACAAAAAAAATTCGGTGAGGTTTTGCCAAAACGCGGTCGAACCCAAAACACGGCCGCGGAACCGAACCCAAAACCAAAACACAAAACCCGAAAAATTTCAAGTGCACATCTCTAGTATATATATATATATATATATGTACTGTATGTGTGTGTACATATATATATGTATGCATGTTTAATATGCTATGTATGTGTGTGTGTGTGTATGTATATATATGTATATATATGTGTTTAGAAATATGTGTATGTATATATATATATATATATACATACATACATACATACATACATACACACACACAGACACACTAGTTTTACGGACCCAGCATATACTGGGTCACCTCAGTCCCCACCCCCGTGATTGGCTCCGCCCAGTTCTGGAAACCCCCCCATGCAAATCCTGCGTTTGCCACTGCCCACCCGCACTGCACATGGTTTTGCCCATTGGTGTTTCTATAATTGGTGCAATGTGGGTGGTGCACATGGGCCCCTGAGTCCAGGGGGGCCCACACTGCACACACTGCAACCGTATGCTAATACTCACCTTTCTGTAGTCCATAGCCGGGCACTGCTCTCGCAGCGAAAATTGCAGCCAAATTCCACACCGCACAGTTGCCAAATTGGTCTCCGGAACATGGTGGGCACCATGTTTCTGGAGACCTGCACATGTGCAGTAGACAACGGCATATTGCCGGAGACTACTGCGCCGTGCAGAGGAGGGGGCCCACCCGGAGGTGCAAACAGGCCCCATCCACTGTTAAAGCGCCGCTGGTTTTGCCAATTAGAGGAAAATATTGTTTTGCAATCAACCTTAAATTAGACCCAAAATTACACAATTTGGAACGTATCAACATGGCTCAGTACTTGGAATATTTGTGAATAAAAGTTCACATACCTGCAGTGTTTCAACATAGATTCAAATAAGAAAAAGTGCAAATCAAAAATATCAACTAAAAATAGGTACATTCCAAACAAAATCAAGATTAATCAACCAGTACATTCATAAAATGCAGCCATTACTGAGCTTCTGGAACTCACCAGTAATATGTTGAAATTTATTGACAATTATATAAAACTCTCTTTTTCAGTATTATTTCAAAAATGATTCAGCACATTGGGGGTTATTATTAATAATTGATGCAAGCGCATTAACTCCTTTGGTGGTGCTAGTGCGCATGCGTAGGTCCCCGGCCTGCTCGTACGATAGCAGCCAATGTGATCTGATTGCTTTGGCTGCGAACGCCTCTGTCTGATTGACAGGAAGAGGCGTTTGCAGGGTGGGCAGGGAGGGGTCGGCGATGGAGCATTGCAGGGGCAGCGCGTGAAAAAAAGGGGCGGGTTAGCTGCATTTTCAGGTTGGCTGCATGATGCCACCCGCAGCCGCTCTGATCATGAAAATGGCGGCGGACTACCTGCATGCGCAGCCTAGCTGCAGGGGTTCATCAACAGTTGATGCGACAGCAATTTAATTGCAGTTTGCAGCCACTGATAAGGTCATTTAGCATGCCGAGTGGCCTTACCTTGCGATGGGCCACCCCCAGCGTGTGATAGAAAGGATTGCAGATTCTGCTAAAAAGCAGAATCTGCAATTGTTACTGAATAACCCCTATAGTTCATTGCAACCTACATAATCATTGACTGAGACGAGCTGTATAAATGCTGGCACTTCCTCTATAGACCTACTGCATACTATCCAAAATCGGGAGGTATTCTATTGCACTTTGCAACTGTTAACAAAACTGTAATAAAACAAGCCTCGGTAATAGCAGACAAAGAGGTAGGAGGGCCCTGCTCACAAGCTTACAAGATTAAGGGCGGGATGTACTAAGAGAAAAATGCTGGAAAACCGCCCGTTTTCGGGGGTTTTACTGCATTTTCAAATGTACTAAGACCCGGCCGCCGGGTTTTCGCCAACCAGGGTATCGCTATCTTTGGGTGGCGATACTCTATAGAAGCCTATGGGCCGGCCGGAGTCTTGTTTCCAGCAGCTGAGGAGAAGGAGAGCCCAGGGAGGTGACGGAGACCGCCCGCACACCACTTAACAGGTAACGCAGGGGGCGTCCGTCACCGCATTGAGATGTTGATCGCATATGTTACTTAGTACATATCCGATCAACATCGCTGCGATGGGCGGCAAGGGGCGGCGATGTATGTTAATACATCCCTCCCTTAATATTAAATTATTTTCCATTGAATCCAGATTTTACATAGCTTTTTGATTGAACCGTACCATGGAGAGAGAGAATTATTTATGGCTGTTAAATTGCCTTATTTTCATTATATTAACCCTGATATTGAGACATTATTTGATCATTTAATCAAACACACACTTTCATTGCTTTATATGCAAATAAATGAATGCCTGCCCATAATGCTGTTTTCATTCTATGAACACTGATTTAGAGAGCCCTATTCTGAAGTACTCCTGTAGATCACAAATCAAAATTAGTTTCCTCTTTTAGCAAAATAGAGCACTTCAGCTGATTAATAACACCAACAAGGTGTACCTGTGCTGATCTTTATGTTCTAGGCTCTATGTCCATATTTTCATGGAATTTCCCATCCAAAATATATTGTTTTACTTTTTGAAAGGATTTCTTACTTGAATGTTTGTACTCACGGGCAGGATTCCACCCATTTGGCTCTCACCCTGCACTATCTTCGTCTCCAGTGCATCTGGGAGAATACTGGAGAGAAGAGGCAAGTGGCAGGTGATGGAGGCAGGGCCATGCAATTTGTGTCATTAGCTGCCCTCCCTCGCTGGTAAAATGCTGCAAACTATGATAATATCAAGAGAGGGAGGGGCTAAATGACGGAATTAACATAGAAACATGTCATAATGGCCCCACCCCCTCCATATAGACCTGCGATTACCAACATTATTCTCCCCATACTGCACTTTTGACTGGGAAGTGTGCAGGATGAGGGAGAAAAACCCAATCTTCCAGGGGTATGGGAGTTTATCCGCAAAACTGGGGATCTCCCGCAGGTTCAAGGGGAGAAGGTAAGTATGCACTGTATGTTTTGTGTTTTATTTTATGGCATTACACAGTCTTTGTGCTACCTTATTAATAAATAATAATAATAATAATAATAATAATAATAATAATAATAAATGATCTGCTTTTCTGGCAACCTCTAGTGCTAACAGTGAATTATGCAACATTAAGAACTATGAGTTAGGAGATTGAATTAATCTTCATACACTGTTATACCATAATATCTAGAGTAACAATCCAAGTGTACACGTCAAAACGAAACAGTGGACTGAGATAGGATAAGACCGATGCTTCATACTGTTTCTGCCATATGAAGTAGCTCTTAACGGAAATGTTGCTTGATGTTGTTGTTTTTTTATGGCAGTATCCCTTTCCCACTTATAACTGTGCTCTTGTATGTAATTATAGCTGTTATAGCCCCTGGAAGGAAACAAGTGCCTGTAAGTGTGCCCTCAGGCTGGCTTCCTATTGACTCGTTTACACAGCAATCGCATTTGTGAGCTACGTAGGATAAGTGCAGTGTGTGTCTGACTCAGGAGCCTCCGTCTGTTGTGCGAAGATACAGTGTGCTATAGTGCAGACGTTCTCAAACACGGTCCTCGGGGCACCCCATCGGTCCAGGTTTTACATATATATCCATGCTTGGCCACAGGCGATCAGGTTTGTTAATTTGATTTAACTTTCTGTGCTGAGCCATGGATAAACCTAAAACCTGGACCTTTGGGGTGCCTTGAGGACTGCATTTGAGAACCTCTGCTATAGTGCACATTAATGTGTTTGCCTGTGAGTTTAGACATGGAAAAGAGACGGAGAGTCATCTGGAAATACCAGAATATTTCAGCATTCAGCTACGGCGTCCCAGTTGTTTTTAATGATATTACTATAATTTACAGATGAGTGGTCCCTTTAAATTTGTATTTCATTTTGCAAGAACTGACGATGAATCATCCGGTCCAAACTACTTCATGAGCAGAATGCTGTTTTGTATGAGTTTATAATTTATATCGAGTGATCCCACTGGGATTCTGAGAAGTCACATGGACCCTCTTTATAATGTGAAATAAAAACAACTTTACTGGGACACCAGGAAATAAACGTAAATATTCAAGGTCACAGAAAGTCAGGACAGATACATCAGTGATATTATAGGTAGACGTCACTGTAATTTATATAGTGCATAATGCAGGGATGGATCTAGACTTTTCTTTAGGGGGGGCGGTTTACTGTTTAATCTTGACTCCTCCCTCTACAGTCCCAACTCCTCCCATCTGCAATCCTAACTCCTCCTCTCTCAATTCTGACTGAACTTTTTGAGTGAGACTGAGATAGAGCTTTGTGATTGTTCTATGTACATGTGACTGTGCTATGGGGTAATTGTATTTATTAGCCCTAGTACCCACACACCAGCAAGTGAGGGGCAAATGCTCTGTAACCCTTGCTCTCCTGGCTCCTCTGTGCTGCTGTGGTATAAGCTGCAGCACATCGTTCTGCCTCATGCTCTCCCCGGAGAGCTCTCTTCTGCTCAAAAGTGGGCGTGGCTATGACTGTGTTAGGGGGGGGGTCGCCCCCTTCGCCCCCCCCTAGATCTGGCCCTGGCATAATGATGCAGATAGCATAGCATGTCACAGATAATTTCTGTCCACTCGCCCTGCAGCGGTTTGCAATATTAGGAGTCCGCACGCTGGCCTCAGCTAATTGATGAGTCAAGAAATCCTGCAAAACAGATTGCATCATCCAGTACTGACGTCCGGTGACCATGAATAAATCACCTTTGTATCCTGTGTTATAAGCATTTTCCCATTTTGCATGACTTACTGAGAAGTATCCAAGAGTCATTATTATTCAGCCAGTGGCGTAAGACAATAAGCCACATAAACTTCTCTTCTTCCGTCATATCCATTCATTACATATTGGCTACGTGAAGTTTGGATGCAATGGAAAATAATTTCAAAGTAAATATTGTATTCTTGTGAGCAGGGCCCTCCTACCTCTTTGTCTGCTATTACCTAGTCTTGTTTTATTACTGTTTTGTTAGTATTTGCAAAATACAATAGAGCGTGAGTTTGGTATAATTTGTCTACATCCATCATGGTAACATTCATAATATCGACATGCAGCATACTTACATGGCCATAATATCGACATGCAGCGTACTTACATGGCCATAATGTTGACATGCTTGGCATGTCAACATTGATCACATTGGAATTCATCATGTTGGTACTGATTAGAATGTCAATAAAATGCTCCTTGTGGTCCAGCGATTACTTACTCTGTATGTGTCTTCAGGGTCAGGAAGTGATGTCATGATGACTTCTGGCTCATTCTGTGGTGCTTCTGGGGTCTGAGCTTCTAGCTCCTAACCCTAACACTCCGCTGCTGCAGTCTAGCCCTAACCCTAATCCTCCCCCCATAGCATAACTCTAGCCCTCCCTTCCCATAGCATACCGTCCACTGCTGCAGCCTAACCCTAGCCCTCCCCTCCCATAGTATAACCCTAACCCTCCCTTCCAATAGCATAACCCTAACCCTCCCTTCCAATAGCATAACCCTATTCCTTCCTTCCCAAACCATAAACCTAAACCTCCCCTCCCACAGCATAACCCTCACCTCTCCTCCCATAGCATAACCCTAACCCTCCATTGCTGCAGTCTAACCCTAAATCTCCCCTCTCATAGTATTATCCTATCCCTGCCCTCCTATAGCATAATCCTATGACACCATTCCCATATCATAATCCAAAACCTCCCCTCCATTAGCATAACCCTCCCCCTCCCCTCTGTGGCATAACACTAACTCTCCCCTTCTGTAGCATAACCCTAACCTTCCCCTGCCATAGCGTAACCTTATCCCTCTCATTCCATAGCATAACCCTCCCCTTCCCTCTGTAGCATAACCCTAACTCCCCCTTCCGTAGCATAATCCTAACCCTCCTCTCCCATAGCATAACCCTTACCCTCCTCCCCCAAAGCATAAACCAATCCCTCCCATCACATAGCCTAACCCTAACCTTCCCCTCCCATAGCATAACCCTAACCCTCTCCTCCCACAGCATTACCCTAGCCCTCCACACCCATAGCATAACCCTAAACATCCCATACATAACCCTATCAGTCCCCTCCCATAGCATAACCCTAACCCTCTTACCAAAACATAATCCAAAACCTCCCCTCAATAGCATAAACCAATCCATACCCTCCTATATTATTACCTAACCCTCCCCTCCCATAGAATAACCCTGATCCTCTGTTGCCACAGCCTAATCCTAACCCTCCCCTCCCATAGCATAACTCTAACCCTCCCCTCCCATAGCATAACCCGAACTGTCCCCTCCCATAGCGTAATCCATTATCTCCCCTCCTGTAGCCTAACCCTAACTCTGCCCTCCCATAGCATAACCCTAACCGTCTGCTGCCTCAGCCTAACCCTAACACTCCCCTCTCATAGCATAACCCTAACCCTCTGCTGCCTAACCCTCCTCTCCCATAGCATAATCTATTACTTCCCCTTCCATAGCATTATCTTAAACCTCCACTTCCACTGCCTAACCCTAACCCTCAGGACCCATCACGTGTCATCACTATGAACATGTTGATAGTCTGCAGATGCTGACATTTACAATGTTAATATTTCAAGAATGTCAATATTATGTGTCAACATTGTGCTGTCAACATGGTGTAACCCTTTCTCCCTCTCTAAGGACGGATGTTATAGGGGTTACTATTGGGCGGTAAGAGGCGTGCCTCCACCCAAGCGCTATACCTGTAAGATTTCAGGGCTTGCTTGGGAAAGCCAGTAAGGGATTAATTTAACACTTACATTTACAACAACTGTTTTGTCTCTGTCTTCCAGGTCGGCTAGCGAGGTATTCAACTGGACTTTGGTATACGGGTAAGTATTTATTATACGGCAAGACACAATATCTTCATAACTGGGAAATTAGGCAATGGCATGTTAAAACTCAACAACACATTACAGTCAATAACAAACAATGACTTTACGAAAGTTTCCACACCCCCATACACTGCCCCATGCATGCAATACAAAAAAATGGAACCGGTTAATTAGGGAAAAAATGGTAACCTATATAAGACTTACTCAGCCCTAAGTTACCTCAGTCTGATCAGATCTATACCCTCCTTATGGTGGGAGGGCAGTCTTACGTTGGGGTCCTTAGTATAATTAGCTGGGTTCAGGTCCTAGGTGGTTAGCACTACCTGGCCATAGTCCTAATAATAGAATCAGGATTACTAGTGAGGACGCTGATTCTGATTGTCACTGGAGTTTCTAATGTCCTTAAGCTATGTACCGTTGTTTCCTCAGTGCGGGGCTTAGGGTTTCAGTGGTTGAGGTAAGATTAAGAATTCGTTGTCGAATGATGTACCGAGCTCAGTAGTACCATCCTTTCATCTCCTTCAGCCCGCTTCATGTCATTCAAGCGGGATAGCACTCTCTACACCAACTGCTACAATAATCCCTAGTATGCTGTGGTAGGATTCGTTGGGCTCTCTATTTCGTGTCCACAGCTCCGTAGGTGGCTTCGTAAGATTTCAACGTCCCACTGAGCCACAATAGTTTACCCCGTTGGGGTTATAGTACCATCCCTTTGGCCAGAGTCACCGGCTCGGTTTGACGGAGGGTATATGTCTCTAGGTTATCCTCACCTATTTTTTTGTCTATTTTGGGGAGGGTGGACTGCCTTGAGCCCTGTAAGCAAGTAGCTGTTTAGAAGTTAAACTGGTTCACGAAAAACTGTGCCTGCAGACTCCAGACGGGCTACTAGATCGGCCGCTAACCTGCCTCCGATATGCTGAAGATTCTACCTGTCTTTACAACAAGCTATCAGTATAGGAGTGCTGCTGAAGATCTTAAGGGAGGATCCTTATCGGGTTAACAATAGCCTGTCCACTCCTATATAGTTCACTAGTCTCTAGACTGCTATTCTAATAAGCTAGGCACAAGTATAGCAAGGATGGGGTTAATTGCCTACAACCGGCCCATTGGACTCGTTAGTAAATGTAGGTGTAGCGGGAGGAAGATGTCTCCTAGGAAGATGCCTCCTCATATTTATAATGGGCAGCTCTCAGCTTTCACTGGTCCCCGCACTCTGGCCCTGTCTCCCTGAACTCTGATATCTGTTACACGATGAGCTGGGAGCTGCTGTCACTTTCCTGATTAGGGCCGCCTTTACTCCGCCCAGTGTGTCTCCTCTGGTTGTGCCCCTGTGGGTGGGGATCCTCCGTCACCTCCCCCCCCCAGCAGCGGTTCAACTCACAGGCCACCTCCGTCCCAGCTCCGCCCTCTGCCAGTCTCTGCTACCTGCCGGACACAATCACAGGTGGCATCGTTGCAGAGGCAGACCGATCCTCCTCCTCTCCGGATGCCGGACACCCGCTGCACACCGCGATCCAGGTGACCCACTGCCCGGTGTCCTTCATCACACACCGTTCCTCTCGCTCCAGTAAGACCAACCGTTGTCCTCTACCTGTGCCGTCTCCTCTCGCTTTCCAGCCTTCGGCCACACTTTTTTAACGCGAGGAGCTTCGTACAAACAAGAGTCTCTCTAGCCTTCTCGTGCTAGTGTGCTCCCCCTAATCATTTAGTAAATGTCCATAGAGATACACATGCACATTTTATTACACCATTCACACACTGGTACATACATTTAATTCATATATTTACACGTATGTACTACCTATATATAAGTTATATGAATTGGACATCATATACTAGGGTGCTACACTGGTGAACAAAGACATTGTAATTATCAACACTATGGGGGAATTAAATTACCTACTAATTACCACACCACATAGGGAAAAGCTGTTCAATGAAATAGCCTTTTCCCCAGTTGGTAAATCAGGGGTTAACACGTGCTAACCCACTGATTCCGGGTAAAACACAAAATCAATGTGTTTCTTCGCACGGAAATCCCACAAGTGTGCCTTTTGTCACGGATGTTTCACCACAGCTCCAGAGGCTGCGGGGCAAAAGTTCACCCTTTGCGATTAACGCATTGGGTAATCCCCGCTGATTGAATTGCCGAGGTGTGATAATTATCCGTGGGGTAAACCTCATCCCTAATTGTATTCCCCCTTATGACTGCATCCCTGGAATATGCTGTCGCTATATAAAAGTTAATTAATAAATGTTAACAAATTACAGCATGTTCCTAATTGAATTCTACTTTGTTTCCTGAGAAAAGATCTAGTTTCCAGATTTAAAATATGCTTTATGTTACCGTTAATACATATTTCTACATCAATGGCATGCTTATTATTACATTTCTTTACACAGGATATATAGGAGTAGCATAAAATTATAAAAAAAAACCATTAAACTACATTTGGAATATATGATGCTTTAATTACACCAGTGTACGGGGCGCGTGCTGAGAAGTCACCGATTGCTGCAGAGCCATCTGTATCTTTCAGTTTAATCATTCTGTCAGCACAAAACGCTGTAGAGATGTTATTGAATAACGACTGATCTGTGTAATGTAAAACTATTTCATACTGAAAAATATCGGAATAAAATTCGTCATCTGGAAATTTAATATATTCTCATGGCTTTATCCATAGAACATTAATATCAATAATAAAATTCTAATGGGATTCTTCTTAAGATCAAGCGATAACCTGCTCCTATTAGTTTCCTCTTTTGATACCACTCCAATAACTTCACCATTAATCCCAAAAAATATCAAGCTATGCATACAGTACTTCTAGCAGACGAATGTTACAGCACTGGAAACCAGGACAGAATTCAGTACATAGTATAACTTACTATATGCAACTCATACGCGCACACAGGGGGGGTTTCTGAGTCCCTGGAAAAAACCCTGGCCACCTATGGATCTGCACAGATCCATAGAAATAAAGTGGAGAGAGATATAAAGTACTAACCATCTCAGTAGCAATGGAACAATTCACTTTTGCTGCCACTGACTCCACCCCCCCTTACTCCTAATACTCCCGCCCTTGCACAGCACCGCCATAACCCAATGCCCCAGATGGTGGGAGAACGTGGACTCTAACGAAGTGCCAGGAGCATTCTGAGAACGGTACCTTGCCCAGCACTGTGGGATACAAAGATAATGAGGTTGAAAGAAGACAAATTACCCATCAAGTTCAACTTGTATTATAATTCTTGCACTATACTGTATTTTGGTACGTTTACTACAATGACCCAGCTAAAGTAATGATTTTAAGCCTAATTAACAACTATAATTTGTGCTATTACTAAAAAATGTATTTTAATTGCAATAACCCTGTATATCTTTTTCAGCTGGAAATGTATTTAATCCATTTTTAAACATATTTACCGATTCTACCATTACTGGCAGAGAGTTCCAAATCTTTATGGCCCTTACTGTGAAGAACATCTTGATGTCTTTACCGCAGTGAAGGACACAGGAGCCGGGTCTCGGGAGATGGAGGAGGGCAGGCAGCAGCCATCGATTGAGTAAGGTGGGTTTCAATCCCCGGACATAATGCCTTCCTTACAGCCCCCGGTTTCAACCAATCAGCTTCTAACTGCCATCTTACAGGCTGTTTTTGATAAATGACAGTTAGGAGCTGATTTATTGCCACTTTATTTCTCTCCAAGCTTTGAAAAATACCCCTGGACTCTACTGCGGTGTGAAATGCATTTCAGAACTAACCATGCCCTTTCATTATCATATACGATTAGTACCATCACTCTACCTGCTTCACTCTCTTATCTCTGCTGATGCACTCATCCCTCCGGCCTAATTTTAGATTTTCTAGCATAAAAGCGAATAGCTAATTGGGCAAATATCTATCACCCATCCCCTGCACTGCTACACATCCTCAATACAACATCTGTGACTCACTGCAAAAGTCCCTCATTCTAATGTCTCCTTCCACTCCTCCTTCATAGCTCTGTCAGTCATGCTTCAGAAATGGGTCATACATCCATGCACACGCTCTGAATTAGGTATTAATGTATGAGAAATGAGTGTTAAGTACTCGGTGGAAGAGATGAGAAACATAAGTGTGAGAATGTTATAAAGAATAATAAAGAGATTTGCACGGCACAGTTATGGGTGGCAGAAGTTGCGATGAGACCTTGAGATGCTTTGCAGCGCAGATGTTGCTGAGGTTGGAGTAGTATTATTATTATTATTATTATCCTTAATTTATATGGCGCCACAAGGGTTCCGCAGTGCCCAATTACAGAGTACATAAACAAATAATCAAACAGGAAAACAGCAACTTACAGTTGACGACAATATAGGACAAGTACAGGGTAAATAAACATAGCTACATCAGCAGATGACACTGGAATAAGTATCAGGTGGCAGAAGACTGTTGGATTTGGTGCAGCTGAAGATTATTAAAGTAAGAAAAGGGTAAGCACATGAGGGAAGAGGGCCCTGCTCGTGAGAGCTTACATTCTAAAGGGGAGGGGTAGACAGACAGGGGTGAGACAGATGGGGTACATAGAGAGCGTGGAACAGAGATTTAGGATGAGATTTGGTTGGGTTTGGTGAAGATGTAGGTCTTGAGATCCTGTTTGAAGTTTTGTAGAGAGGTGGAGAGTCTGAGGGGGAGAGGTAGGGAATTCCAGAGAAGTGGTGCAGCACGTGAAAAATCTTGGAGGTAGGAGTGGGAGGAAGTAATCCGTAGGCAGGAGAGTCGGCGAGCATTAGCAGAGCAAAGAGGACGGGTGGGAGTGTAAAGCGAGATAAGATCAGAGATGTAGATGGGAGAGGAGTGGGTGAGGGCTTTGTAAGCAAGTGTGAGAAGCTTGAAATGGATTCTGAAAGGGAAGGGGAGCCAGTGAAGGTCTAGTAAGAGAGGAGAGGTGGACGTAGTGCGTTTGGTGAGGAAAGTGAGCCGGACAGCAGCATTGAGGATAGATTGGAGTGGAGAGAGGTATTTGTCAGGAATGCCAGTCAGGAGGAGATTACAGTAGTCCAGTCTGGAGATGACCAGTGAGTGGATAAGAGTCTTAGTAGCATCCTGAGTCAAAAAGGGTCTGATCCTGGAAATATTTTTTAGATCAAAACGGCAGGTTTGTGAGAGGTGCTGAATGTGTGGTTTGAAGGAGAGTGAGAAGTCAAGGATTACTCAGAGACAGCGCACTTGGGGGGTAGAGGAGATAGTAGTGCCATCAATAGATAATGAGATTGTAGGAGGTGAGGTTATGCGGGAGGGAGGGAAGATGATCAGCTCGGTCTTAGACATGTTAAGTTTAAGAAAGCGCTGGGACATCCAGGAAGAGATAGCAGAGACAGTTGGAGTGAGGAGAGTAGGGGAGAAGTCTGGAGAGGAAAGATAGATTTGAGTGTCATCAGCATAGAGATGATATTGGAAACCAATAGAGAGAGAAGAGAAGAGGACCAAGGACAGAACCTTGGGGTACCCCTACAGTTAGTGGAAGTGAGGGGGAGGTGGAGTCATGAGAGGAGACAGAGAATGAACGGTCAGAAAGGTAGGACGACAACCAAGAGAGGGCAGTGTCACGCAGACCAATGGAGTGAAGGATTTGCAGTAGGAGAGGATGGTCCACAGTGTCAAAAGCAGCAGAGAGATCAAGTAGAATAAGTAGAGAGTAGTGTCCCTTAGATTTAGCAGCATGGAGGTCATTGCATACTTTTGTAAGGGCAGTTTCAGTGGAGTGGAGAGGACGGAAGTCAGACTGGAATGGGTCAAGCAGTGAGTGTGAGGAAAGAAAGGAAGTAAGGTGGTTGTAGACAATACGCTCAAGGAGTTTGGAGGCAAAAGGGAGGAGAGAGATGGGTCGGTAGTTGGTGAGAGTGTTTGGATCAAGGGAAGGTTTTTTAAGAATAGGAGAGATGAGTGCGTGCTTGAAGGCAGAGGGGACAGTGCCTGATGAGAGGGAGAGATTGAGAAGGTGGGAAAGATGGGAACAAGCAGAAGAAGAGAGGTAGCTGAGGAGGCGGGAGGGGATAGGGTCAAGTGGGGAGGTGGTGAGGGGACAGGAACGAATGAGGGCCATGACTTCCTCTCCAGATGCATGGGAGAAAGATGACAGAGTTGGTGCGAGGGATGGGGAGGGTTGGTAAGGGATGGGAGAAGGCTGGATACTGATGGTCTGGTGTAATGATGTCCTGACGTATGGAGTCAATTTTGGATGTGAAGTAAGTGGCAAAGTCAAGAGCAGAGAGTGAGGAAGGGAGACGAGGTGGAGGTGGGCAGAGGAGTGAGTTGAGAGTGGCAAAGAGGCGCCGGGGGTTGGAAGACTGGGAGGAGATGAGGTTCTTGAAGTATGACTGTTTAGCAAGAGAAAGGGCAGCACTGAAGGATGAGAGCATAAGTTTGAAATGGAGGAAGTCTGTCTTAGAGCGTGATTTCCTCCAGTGTCGCTCAGCAGTACGTGAGCATTTTTGCAGATATCTGGTGCATTTGGTGTGCCAGGGTTGAGGTGTTAATTTGCGAGGGTGAATAGTGGTTGGTGGAGCAACAGAGTCAAGAGCAGAAGTAAGGGATGCATTGTATGTGGAAGTGGCTTGTTCAGGGCATGAGAGAGAGAGAATAGGAGATAGAAGCAAGTCAAACAGGGAGGAAAGGAATGTGGTGTCAAAAGCTTCAATGTTACGCTTAGTGATGGTAGCCTTAGGAGGTAGAGATGGGGAAGTCGAGAGAGATAGGTTAAAGGAGAGCAGGTGGTGGTCAGAGAGGGGAAATGGGGAGTTGGAAAAATCAGAAATATCACAGCGGTGAGTGAAGACCAGATCCAGTGAGCTCCCATTCACATGGGAGGGTGAGGAGGTCCACTGGGAGAGACCAAGTGAAGAGGTGAGGTTAAGGAGTTTAGAGGCAGGGGATTGTGTGGGGATGTCAATAGGGATGTTGAAATCACCTAGGATAATGGTGGGAATGTCAGAAGAGAGGAAGTGAGGAAGCCAGGAAGCAAAGTTGTTGATGAATTTGGAAGCAGTGCCAGGGGGGCGGTAAATGACAGCTACTCTAAGATGGACTGGTTGGAAGAGGCGTATGGCGTGGACCTCAAATGTAGAGAATATAAGGGATGGTTCTGGTGGTATGAGTTGGTAGGAGTAACTAGAAGGTAAAAGGACCCCAACACCACCCCCATGGCGACCCCCAGGTCGGGGGGGGGGGTGAATGTGAGGCCCCCAGCAGAGAGAGCAGCAGCAGAAGTAGTGTCAGAGGGTGTAATCCAAGTTTCAGTAATGGCTAGTAGGTGTAGGGAGTTGGAAATGAAAAGGTCGTGAGTGGGGACCAGTTTGTTACAAACAGATTTGGCATTCCAGAGGGCACAGGATAGGGGGTATGAGTTTGTGGGAGAGATGTGAATGAGATTTTCAGGGTTGCTGTAGCGATGAGGTGGGATTAACTTTGAGGGCAGGGATGATGAGAGAGTAGTGATGGTACGGGTGCCCGAGCTAGGAGGGGAAACTGCAGGAGGTGGGCAGGGAGAGAGGTCAGTGTGATGTGGATGGGGGTGTGGGCAGGTGACAGGGAAGGGAGAGAGGGAGCAGGGCTGAGTTGTTGGGTAGCAGGACCATGGGGCAGAGGTGAATGAAAGTGGGGTAACAGAAAAGGTGGGGGAAGGAAACAGAGGGATGGAGCGGAGACAGAGGAGGGGAGAGAGGAGGAGACTAGGGGGGAAGGATAAAGATATATTATTAGGTAGACACCGAGTGATGTGAGGAGTATAAGGAAGCCTTGACATAGTGTTAAGTAGGTAAATAGGTTGAGGGAAAGTGGAAGTAGGAGAGGAAACTGTAAGGGAATCCGAGCAGAAGAATTGCAGAAATGCAGGTGAGAAAAGCAGTGTAGGCTCAAGGGGTGTAGATTTAGTATGAAATGAGTCAAAAGCGTAAAGTGGGTTCAGAAATGTATTTGGAGTGTAAGAAATTAAAGGATTGTGAGAGGTTTAAGAAGCAATGTTAATTATGTTAGATTTTTTAAGTGTTTGCAGGTAAAATTGCATTGGTGCAGCTGTGCTTAAAAAACAAAATTACAATAATACAGATACAAGCATTTGTAGGTGAATTGGACGGTTTTTGAAATGTCCAAGTAAGGTAGTTCCGTGCTATTTAATCAGATGCAACAATCAGGAGGTGAGTGATCTGAGGAGTAAGTGACTCACATTTGTTATTAGTTCTTCAGTTTTCTTTGTTGTGTTTGATTGGTGTGCTTCTGTTTTCCTTAGCAAGTGTGGGATTTACAAAGGGTGATGAGAAATGAGGAAGGTATAATACAAGTGTACTTTAAACTGTCACTAACTAGTAGCAAAGGAAAGCAAAGCGAATCCCAAAAAATTATTTAAATACATTAATAGCAAGAGATTAAAGAAGGAGAGTATAGGCCCTTTAAAAGCCAAGTTAGGAGTCTTAAGCAAAAATGATAATGACATAGCGGACACACTAGAGTTTTTTTCAACAGTATTTACTAGAGAGGACCCAATTCAGGGGCTAACACATAATCTCAATAATGAGACTATCCCACTGATAGGTACTTATTTAAGTGAGGAGGTAGTCTGTGACCGATTAAAACATTTAAAGATTAATAAGTCACCGGATCCCGATGGAATTCACCCACTATTTTTGATCTTTAAGGATTCAGTAATATCAGGTATGGTTCCCAAAGACTGGCGTATGGTGGAAGTAGTGCCTATATTCAAAAAGGGAAGTAAAGCTGAACCAGGTAATTATAGACCAGTTAGTCTTACATCTATAGTGGGGAAAGTATTGGAAGGTATTCTAAGAGATAGTATTCAGAAGTTCCTTGAAGTCAATAAGGTCATTAAAAGGAATCAACATGGATTTGTGAAGGACAGATCCTGTCAAACCAACTTACTTGGCTTTTATGAAACAGTAAGTGCAAACTTAGATCAGGGTAAAGAGGTGGTTGTATTCTTTTTAGACTTTGCGAAAGCTGTCGACACTGTACCACACATGATACTTATCTACAAGCTACAAGAAATAGGGCTAGGAAGCACAATATGCACTTGGATCAAAAATTGGTTAGATAATAGGGAGCAGCTCGTTGTGGTTAATGGATCTTTTTCAAATTGGACTGAAGTGCTAAGTGGTGTGCCACAAGGCTCAGTATTAGGACCGCTATTGTTCAATATTTTCATTAACAACCTAACAAGGTCTAGATAGCATGGTGTCTATTTTTGCAGATGATACCAAATTGAGTAAAGTTATAAATACGGAGGGGGATGCTGAGTCGCTTCAGAACAACTTAGTTAAATTAGAAACATGGGCAGCGAAATGGAGAATGCGCTTCAATACAGAGAAGTGTAAGGTAATGCACTGTGGTAACAAGAACAAAAATAACACCTACATTCTAAATGGGGTAAAATTAGGGGATTCCGGAAAAGGACTTAGGTGTCCTCATAAATAGAAAAGTTAGCAGTAGTACCCACAGTAGGATTGCAGCAAAGAAGGCTAATAAGATATTAGCATGCATAAAACGGGGAATTGATGCTAGGGACGAGATTGTTATACTCCCGTTGTATAAATCACTAGTGAGGCCACACCTTGAATACCGTGTACAATTCTGGGCACCATACTACAAAAAGGATATCCTGGAGCTAGAAAAGGTTCGGAGGCGGGCGACCAAACTAATTAAGGGCATCGAGACGCTGGAATACGAGGAAAGGCTTGCAAGGCTAGGCATGTTTACACTTGAAAAGAGGAGACTAAGAGGGGACATGATCAACATCTACAAATATATAAGGGGACAATACACAGATCTTG
Organism: Pseudophryne corroboree; assembly: GCF_028390025.1. NCBI lineage: Eukaryota > Metazoa > Chordata > Amphibia > Anura > Myobatrachidae > Pseudophryne > Pseudophryne corroboree. Next base: position 813,749,539 of record NC_086448.1, read on the forward strand.
CGCAGGACCTGTTTTTGGTTAGAGAACTCGTGGACACTTGCTCAGGTTAGAGGAGAGGAGAATCCGCACAATACGGCGTAAAGGCTTTTTCACGGTACGGACAATATGTGTTTGGAATTCCCGGCCTGAGGGAGTTGTAATGGCCGACTCAGTCAACACCTTTAAGAATGGATTAGATAAATTCCTAATGGATAAGGATATCCAGGGTTACGGGGCATAGTCACGCACTATAGTTATAAAAAAGAGGGATAAAACGCAACGGCAGACATCAGCATCAGTCAAAAGTTTATACCAAATAATCCTGCATAGGACACCTCAAATAGACAATTGTGTTTTTTCAACCTTAGATACTATGGCCCTCATTCCGAGTTGATCGGTCGCAAGGCGAATTTAGCAGAGTTACACACGCTAAGCCGCCGCCTACTGGGAGTGTATCTTAGCATCTTAAAATTGCGACCGATGTATTCGCAATATTGCGCTCACAAACTACTTAGCAGTTTTAGAGTAGCTCCAGACTTACTCTGCCTGTGCGATCAGTTCAGTGCTTGTCGTTCCTGGTTTGACGTCACAAACACACCCAGCGTTCGCCCAACCACTCCCCCGTTTCTCCGGCCACTCCTGCGTTTTTTCCGGAAACGGTAGCGTTTTCAGCCACACTCCCATAAAACGGCCTGTTTCCGCCCAGTAACACCCATTTCCTGTCAATCACATTACGATCGCCGGAGCGATGAAAAAGCCGTGAGTAAAAATACTATCTTCATAGCAAAGATACTTGGCGCAGTCGCAGTGCGAATATTGCGCATGCGCAATAAGCGGAATTTCACTGCGATGCGATGAAAAATACCGAGCGAACGACTCGGAATGAGGGCCTATGTTACTATGTTACTATCACAGAAGCAAATTGAAGATTTTCATAATATCACTTTCCGTCAAATACGTACATGTACAGTAATATAATGTGATATATATATATACATATAAAGTAGGTCACATGCCCTTAACATAATTTTGCATATGTGTTAATCCCTTGTATAACACTGCAAACTGTATCATAAAATTAAAATCATTGGAGGCAGTTAATTCATCGACAATCAGAATGTCAACAGTGTAGTGTTGACCAGAGATGATGACACAGTAGTATTGTAATGTTATTTATCTACATGCCTGACATGGTTGCATCTGATGCGACCTGTCGGAAAATCCACTGTGCGGCTGCAGGTAGAGAATTCTTCCAGCAGCTGTTGCCCTTAGAGAAACCTCCCAGTCTCTTTGCCTCCTGGTACCCCTTCCCCTGTGCTTGTCGTGCTGCTGATCACTGCACGCTTCTTTGCAGCCTTTGGGCACACAGAGGCTGCAGAGAGGAGCAGGCACCTAGAAAAGGTGATGTTGCGATGTTCTGATGGTCACAATGTTCTGATGATGATGGACAATGTTTTACAAAGAAAATAAGATTTTAAACCTACCGGTAAATCTTTTTCTCCTAGACCGTAGAGGATGCTGGGGACTCCGTAAGGACCATGGGGAATAGACTGGCTCCGCAGGAGACATGGGCACTAAAAAAGAACTTTAGGTATGGGTGTGCACTGGCCTCTCCCTCCATGCCCCTCCTCCAGACCTCAGTTAGAGAAACTGTGCCCAGAGGAGACGGACAGTACGAGGAAAGGATTTTTGTTAATCTAAGGGCAAGATTCATACCAGCCCACACCATCGACACCGTATAACTTGGGATATACGCAACCATTTAACAGTATGAAACAACACAGCATCAGTCCGAGACTGATCAAAACTGTAACATAACCCTTATGTAAGCAAAAACTAGATACAAGTCTTGCAGATGTAGTCTGCACTGGGACGGGCGCCCAGCATTCTCTACGGACTAGGAGAAAAAGATTTACCGGTAGGTTTAAAATCTTATTTTCTCTTACGTCCTAGAGGAGGGGACTCCGTAAGGACCATGGGGATTATACCGAAGCTCCCAAATGGGCGGGAGAGTGCGGATGACTCTGCAGCACCAACTGAGCAAACAGGAGGTCCTCCTCAGCCAGGGTATCAAACTTGCAGAACTTTGCAAAGGTGTTTGAACCCGACCAAGTAGCAGCTCGGCACAGTTGTAATGCCGAGACCCCTCGGGCAGCCGCCCAAGAAGAGCCCACCTTCCTAGTGGAATGGGACTTTACCGATTTGGTAACGGCAATCCAGCCGTAGAATGAGCCTGCTGAATCGTGTTACAGATCCAGCGAGCAATAGTCTGCTTCGAAGCAGGAGCGCCAACTTTGTTGGCTGCATACAGGACAAACAGTGCTTCTGTTTTTCTGACCCGAGCCGTTCTGGCCACGTAAATTTTCAAAGCCCTGACCACATCAAGGCACTCGGAATCCTCCAAGTCTCGCGTAGCCACAGGCACCACAATAGGTTGGTTCATATGAAAAGATGAAACTACCTTAGGCAAGAATTGAGGATGGGTCCGTAATTCCGCTCTATCCACATGGAAAACCAGATAGGGGCATTTATGAGACAAAGCCACCAACTCCGACACTTGTCTAGCCGAAGCCAAGGCTAACAATATGACCACTTTCCAAGTGAGATATTTTAATTCCACCATTTTAAGTGGTTCAAACTAGTGATGAGCGGGTTCGGTTTCTCGGAAACCGAACCCCCCCAAACTTCACCCTTTTTACACGGGTCCGAGGCATACTCGGTTTCTCCCGTATGGCTCGGTTAACCCGAGCGCGCCCGAACGTCATCATCCCGCTGTCGGATTCTCTTGAGATTCGGATTCTATATAAGCAGCCGCGCGTCGCCGCCATTTTCACTCGTGCATTGGAAATGTTAGGGAGAGGACGTGGCTGGCGTCCTCTCCGTTTATTCATTGTTGAGTTGATGCAAATATTTGTGCTTGCTTATATCATTGTGGGGACTGGGGAGCAGCTTTATATTAATATAGGAGGAGTACAGTGCAGAGTTTTGCTGATCAGTGACCACCAGTTTTATCCGTTCTCTGCCTGAAAAAAACGCTCCTTATCTGTGCTCAGTGTGCTGCATATATCTGTGCTCACACTGCTTAATTGTGGGGACTGGGGAGCAGCTGTATTATATAGCAGGAGTACAGTGCAGAGTTTTGCTGACAGTGACCACCGGTATACGTTGTCTGCCTGAAAAACACTCCATATCTGTGCTCAGTGTGCTGCTTTATTGTGGGGACTGGGGAACACCAGTATAATATATATATAGGAGGAGTACAGTGCAGAGTTTTGCTGACCAGTGACCACCAGTATATAATATATAGCATTACGGTACAGTAGGCCACTGCTGTACCTACGTCTGTGTCGTCAAGTATACTATCCATCTACATTCTATACCTGTGGTGCATTTTAGTTTTGCAGTTTGCTGACACAGTGACCACCAGTATATATAGCAGTACGGTACGGAAGGCCACTGCTGTACCTACCTCTGTGTCGTCAAGTATACTATCCATCTACATTCTATACCTGTGGTGCATTTTAGTTTTGCAGTTTGCTGACACAGTGACCATCAGTATATATAGCAGTACGGTATGGAAGGCCACTGCTGTACCTACCTCTGTGTCGTCAAGTATACTATCCATCTAGATTCTATACCTGTGGTGCATTTCAGTTTTGCAGTTTGCTGACACAGTGACCACCAGTATATAGAGCAGTACGGTACGGAAGGCCACTGCTGTACCTACCTCTGTGTCGTCAAGTATACTATCCATCTACATTCTATACCTGTGGTGCATTTTAGTTTTGCAGTTTGCTGACACAGTGACCACCAGTATATATAGCAGTACGGTATGGAAGGCCACTGCTGTACCTACCTCTGTGTCATCAAGTATACTATCCATCTACATTCTATACCTGTGGTGCATTTTAGTTTTGCAGTTTGCTGACACAGTGACCACCAGTATGTACAGCAGTACGGTACGGAAGGCCACTGCTGTACCTACCTCTGTGTCATCAACTCAAGTATACCATCCATCTACATTCTATACCTGTGGTGCATTTTAGTTTTGCAGTTTGCTGACACAGTGACCACCAGTATATAAAGCAGTACGGTACGGAAGGCCACTGCTGTACCTACCTCTGTGTCATCAAGTATACTATCCATCTACATTCTATACCTGTGGTGCATTTTAGTTTTACAGTTTGCTGACACAGTGATCACCAGTATATATAGCAGTACGGTACGGAAGGCCACTGCTGTACCCACCTCTGTGTCGTCAAGTATACTATCCATCTACATTCTATACCTGTGGTGCGACCTTGGTGCGCCTCTTTTTTTCTTTGCATCATGTGCTGTTTGGGGACTATTTTTTGAAGTGCCATCCTGCCTGACACTGCAGTGCCACTCCTTGATGGGCCAGGTGTTTGTGTCGGCCACTTGGGTCGCTTAGCTTAGTCATCCAGCGACCTCGGTGCAAATTTTAGGACTAAAAATAATATTGTGAGGTGTGAGGTGTTCAGAATAGACTGAAAATGAGTGGAAATTATGGTTATTGAGGTTAATAATACTATGGGATCAAAATGACCCCCAAATTCTATGATATAAGCTGTTTTTGAGGGGTTTTTGTAAAAAAACACCCGAATCCAAAACACACCCGAATCCGACAAAAACTTTTTCAGGGAGGTTTTGCCAAAACGCGTCCGAATCCAAAACACGGCCGCGGATCCGAATCCAAACACAAAACCCGAAAAATGTCCGGTGCACATCACTAACTTTATATAGAATATTAATCTCGCGAGAATCCGACAGCGGGTTGATGACGTTCGGGCACGTTCGGGTTAACCGAGCAAGGCGGGAAGATCCGAGGCTGCCTCGGACCCGTTTAATATAGGTGAAGTTTGGGGGGGGGGGGGGGGGAGTTCGGATCTCGGAGAACCGAACCCGCTCATCTCTAATTAATATTTACTTACATAACAACGTCTCAAATTTACATCTCTATAGATTTACCACATTTTTAACACTCATATATTTACAACCATGAAAATCAGAAACTCCCATGTGAAGAACGTATAGAACAGCTAGTAAATACTAATAGATGGTATTGTAGTATTTGATGTAGTTTAGACATTTGCTATCATCCATAGGATCTTGACATTTCTTAACATTTCATCTTTTGCAAGTTCTTATGTGGAAAAAATATCATAAACTCTCATTCAGACATACTGAGGTAGATTCATTGCAGAATGTTTCATATAGTCATCCATGTGTGACTGCTCTTAGAGTTTGTCCATTTAACTGACAACCTGCATAGTTTCTTATATTAGCCTTACAATCAGAGCCGGCCCTAGGCATAGGCAAACTAGGCAATTGCCTAGGGCATTTGGAATGCCATGGGGCATAAGCAGCTTCTGCTGATTAAAATGATATGCGGCATGCCTATATTCTGTGTGTGACTGCGGCTGTATCTGCATATTCAATTTTATGTTGCGCATATCATTTTCATCAGCAGAAGCTGCTTGTACAACCTAGTCACATAGCAATGCAAGTAAGACACATTTTTGGCAAAAAAGGTGCCCAACTTTAGCAGAGCTGGCCTAGAGATGGCATCTCCTGCTGCATATATTGAGGCAATATGTATGAGGACACATCTGTATCCAAGCAGAGGTAAAGGTCACAGTGTTAGTGGCTGTGTGAGTGCTGTGTGCGGGTGGGTTGGTTGTGCCGTAGTGTTCGTCATATGTGTAAGGGGCATTATGTGTGTCATGTGTATAAATGCATTAATAATGTGCGGCATATGTGTAAGGGGCACTATGTGTGTCATTATGTGTATAAGTGCACTAATAATGTGCAGCATATGTGTAAGGGGCACTATGTGTGTCATTATGTGTATAAGGGCATTAATAATGTGCGGCGTATGTGTAAGGGACATTATGTGTATAAGGGCATTAATAATGGTTGGCATAATGTGTAAGGCGCATTATGTTTATAAGGACATTAATAATGTGTGTCATATGTGTAAGGGGCACTACTGTGTGGTCTAATGTGAATAAAGAGCAATATGGTGTGGTGTAATGTGAATAAGGGGCACTACTGTGAGGAGTAATGTATATAAGGTAAAGTGGTACTACTGTGGGATGTAATGTGAATAAGGGAAACTATTGCATGTAAAATGTGCATAAAGTTGCACTGATGTGTGGCATAAATTGAATTGGGGTTACTATTGTGTGGCCATGCCCCTTCACAGCAAGAACACGCCCCTTTTTAGGCTGTGTGCCTTATGTGCGTGCTGTTTTATTTAAAATATAGGGGGGAGGAGCACCAAAATGAGGACTGCTATGGGTGAGGGTGCCGGGAAAGGGGTGCAGGGTCAGAGACAGAACTAGCGGCAGTGGTAGGGGGCACCAAACTAATTCTTGCCTGGGGCATCACATTGGTTAGGGCCGGCTCTGATTACAATACACAAGATGCGTTATTAAACTGGTAGGTGCATATTACAGTATAACCACAACATGTAAGACCATGATGTCATGGATTTCCCAACACAGAGAATGCACTGGTCAGAGATGGTAAGCTATGCAACCCTCAATATCTTCCCCAAGCATATTATGTTTTGTTTTAAGGGGAAGTGTTTGCAGTTGGTAATGTATCAGAGAAAGAGCTTCAGGCTGCCTACAGGGTGCCTGCAAGTCCTTGTTTTTAGTTCTCTCTGAAACTACAAAACCTCCACTGTCAAATCCTGTATTCAAGTTACACTTTACTGTGCAATTTCCTGTCCAATACAATAAGATTTTAGAATGATTTTACATGAGAAAATGCATGCTATTTACAGTACAGCACATTTGTTTATAAAAAGGTCATACAACATCTTTTCATAATGTTTTAGAATAATTATAAAAAGTTTAATTCACAAAGGAACAGTTATTAAAAAGAAAAAGATTTAGACTTATGTTTAACCATTGTAATTGCAGTAACTTTATTTTTATGTCCCAAAAAATACTTGTCAATTTCTTTATTAAAATATAAATGGATTGTTTTTTTTCCCGGTGGTTTACTATATAAAATGTTATAAAGCAACTTATTTTATAATTTGTATATACAAATCAGAATACAGCAGAGGTGGATTTTACCTATGCGCTACAGGACTGCAGCCCCCCAGGTAAAATCTGCCACCTCAGCTCACAGTCATTGAAGCCAGGTGCAGTCCTACCTGCCAGTCGGAGACACTACAGGCAGTCCCATTGGGAGGTGTTTCCTCTCTTTGGTACTGCCAGACCGGGCAGCGATTATCAGAGAGCTGGCTTCCTGTAGGAAGCCACTCCCTGCCTTTCGGGCTGTCCTAGCCGGTGTCTATGGACTGCAGCCGATGCAGTCCATAGAAGCCAGGAGTTTGTGCATGTGCAGTACCATCACCGCTACTGTGTATGATCCAGTCCCGGCATCTGTGAACTACATTGTACACTTCAGATGCTGGGACCCAGCCACTGGCTGGGGCAAGGGTAAAGGGCCCCAGCAGCAGGGACAAGGGAGCTGGTAGCACAGCCAGTGGCAGACCCCTCCTCCACCGAGGTAGGTGCCGCCACTGGAATACAGTAAACATAAGCTATACAAATAACCAGTGAATGATAAGATATTGTAATCATATTTCATATAATTCTTTATGGCTTTATTTATAAATTGTGGTTTTATGCTGAAGGTCAGACTTATAGAGGACATGCATTGTGCAAATTATTTAAATCTACCAAAGAACATAGATAGTAGGTCATCTATGACTTGCAAAAAATGTGACTACTTATGTAGATACTGTTTTGTGAAGCTGTGCATCAAGTTTTGCACAAATGCGCCCATTTATATGGGGAGGAGGATGGAATAGTTGTGTAACCAGGCCACACATGATGGCAGGAGAGTGTAGTATCTTATGACTGAAGTAGCTTGGGTGCTAATGGGGTTCACTGTTATTTGTCTCCTATGGGCCTAATTCATATTTATACGCAAATCCGATGGTTTGTGTACAAAAACAATGTTTGGGTATCTACGCAGGACAGATATCGGGATCAGCAACCTGCTTCCCCAGGATCCTAAAACGGTGGCGACCATCTAGATAAAGTTTATCGAAGAGGTAATATGACCGTTTTTCATGTGTATTCCCTCAAAGAGGTAGTAAACCGTTAAAGTAGGGAAGTCAAATGACCAAAAATTAGAGATGAGCTGGTTCGGTTCTCAGAGAACCGAACCCTACCGGACTTCATGCTCCGAGCCTGGATCCGAGTCAGGCTCGGGTTTTCCCGCCTGACTCGGAAACCAGAATGAGGCAAAACGTCATCGTCCTGCTGTCGGATTCTCGCTGGGTTTGGATTCCATATAAGGAGCCGCACGTCGCCGCCATTTTCACTCCGGCATTGGGGAGTGTAGAGAGAGGATGTGTCTCCGTTCTCTCAGTGTCCTCATATCCCTGTCTTGTGCAGCATCTGTCCAGTCACAGTGTTGTGTCCTCTGCTGCCATATGTCCAGTGCTGTTGTATAATAAGTCACTTACATTGTTGCTGTGTTGTCCTGCATCAGACCAGTGGTAGTGTCCTGTGCATCAGTCAGTCCAGTGACCAGTCACACTGGTGTCCTCTGCTGCCATATGTCCAGTGCTGCTGTATAAGGTGCTGTGTTGTGCTGCATCAGTTCAGTGGTGGTGTATGGTCCTGCATCAGTACAGTGGTGGTTTCCCTGTGCTGCCATATATGTCCAGTGGTACTGCCGTATATGTCCAGTGATACTGCCATATAATTCCAGTAATCCTGCTGTATAATTCCAGTGGTGCTGACGTATAATTTTAGTAATCCTGCTGTATAATTCCAGTGGTGCTGGCGTATAATTCCAGTAGTCCTGTCGTATAATTCCAGTGGTAATGACGTATGATTCCAGTAATCCTGCCGTATAATTCCAGTAATCCTGCCGCAAATTACAGTGGTACTGCCGTATAATTTCAGTATTTATGCCGTGTAATTCCAGTGGTACTGCCGTATAATTCCAGTAATCCTGCCGTATAATTCCAGTACTCCTGCCGTATAATTACAGTAATCCTGCCGTATAATTCCAGTGGTACTGGCGTATAATTCCAGTAATCTTGCCATATAATTCCAGTAACCCTGTCGTATAATTCCAGTAATCCTGCCGTATAATTACAGCAATTCTACCATATAATTCCAATGGTACTGGTGTATAATTCCAGTAATCCTGCTGTATAATTACAGTAATCCTGCCATATAATTCTTAGTGATGTGCACCGGACATTTTTCGGGTTTTGTGTTTTGGTTTTGGATTCGGTTCCGCTGCCGTGTTTTGGATTCGGACGCGTTTTGGCAAAACCTCACCGAAAATGTCTTGTCGGATTCGGGTGTGTTTTGAATTCGGGTGTTTTTTTCAAAAAAACCTAAAAAACAGCTTAAATCATAGAATTTGGGGGTCATTTTGATCCCATAGTATTATTAACCTCAATAACCATAATTTCCACTCATTTCCAGTCTATTCTGAACACCTCACACCTCACAATATTATTTTTAGTCCTAAAATTTGCACCGAGGTCGCTGGATGGCTAAGCTAAGCGACACAAGTGGCTGACACAAACACCTGGCCCATCTAGGAGTGGCACTGCAGTGTCAGGCAGGATGGCACTTCAAAAAAATAGTCCCCAAACAGCACATGATGCAAAGAAAAAAAGAGGCGCACCAAGGTCGCTGTGTGACCAAGCTAAGCGACACAAGTGGCCGACACAAACACCTGGCCCATCTAGGAGTGGCACTGCAGTGTCAGGCAGGATGGCACTTCAAAAAAATAGTCCCCAAACAGCACATGATGCAAAGAAAAAAAGAGGCGCACCAAGGTCGCTGTGTGACTAAGCTAAGCGACACAAGTGCGCCGATTGCTGACAAGGTGAGCGGCTGCACTAAACACTCTTTCGGAGTACACACTGGAGGGAGGGCAACTTAGGTAAAATAAAGCCAGTTTATGCAAGGGCCTCCAAATTGCCTCTTTTCCTGCCAGTATACGTACGGACTGTCTGACATGCCTACTTGGATGCCGTCACTCATATAATCCTCCACCATTCTTTCAATGGTGGGAGAATCATATGAAGTGACAGTAGACGACATGTCAGTAATTGTTGGCAGGTCCTTCAGTCCGGACCAGATGTCAGCACTCGCTCCAGACTGCCCTGCATCACCGCCAGCGTGTGGGCTCGGAATTCTTAGCCTTTTCCTCGCACCCCCAGTTGCAGGAGAATGTGAAGGATGAGATGTTGACGGGTCACGTTCCGCTTGACTTGACAATTTTCTCACCAGCAGGTCTTTGATCCTCTGTCTGCCGGAAAGAGAGATACAACGTAGGTTTTAAATCTAGGATCGAGCACGGTGGCCAAAATGTAGTGCTCTGATTTCAACAGATTGACCACCCGTGAATCCTGGTTAAGCGAATGAAGGGCTCCATCCACAAGTCCCACATGCCTAGCGGAATCGCTCTGTTTTAGCTCCTCCTTCAATCTCTCCAGCTTCTTCTGCAAAAGCCTGATGAGGGGAATGACCTGACTCAGGCTGGCAGTGTCTGAACTGACTTCACGTGTGGCAAGTTCAAAGGGTTGCAGAACCTTGCACACCGTTGAAATCATTCTCCACTGCGCTTGAGTCAGGTGCATTCCCCCTCCTTTGCCTATATCGTTGCCAGATGTATAGGCTTGAATGGCATTTTGCTGCTCCTCCATCCTCTGAAGCATATAGAGGGTTGAATTCCACCTCGTTACCACCTCTTGCTTCAGATGATGGCAGGGCAGGTTCAGGATTGTTTGGTGGTGCTCCAGTCTTCTGTACGCGGTGGCTGAATGCCGAAAGTGGCCCGCAATTCTTCGGGCCACCGACAGCATCTCTTGCACGCCCCTGTCGTTTTTTAAATAATTATGCACCACCAAATTCAATGTATGTGCAAAACATGGGACGTGCTGGAATTTGCCCAGATGTAATGCATGCACAATATTGCTGGCGTTGTCCGATGTCACAAATCCCCAGGAGAGTCCAATTGGGGTAAGCCATTCTGCGATGATCTTCCTCAGTTGCCGTAAGAGGTTTTGAGCTGTGTGCGTATTCTGGAAAGCGGTGATACAAAGCGTAGCCTGCCTAGGAACGAGTTGGCGTTTGCGAGATGCTGCTACTGGTGCCGCCGCTGCTGTTCTTGCTGCGGGAGGCAATACATCTACCCAGTGGGCTGTCACAGTCATATAGTCCTGAGTCTGCCCTGCTCCACTTGTCCACATGTCCGTGGTTAAGTGGACATTGGGTACAACTGCATTTTTTAGGACACTGGTGAGTCTTTTTCTGAGGTCTGTGTACATTTTCGGTATCGCCTGCCTAGAGAAATGGAACCTAGATGGTATTTGGTACCGGGGACACAGTACCTCAATCAAGTCTCTTTTTGCCTCTGAATTAACGGTGGATACCGGAACCACGTTTCTCACCGCCCAGGCTGCCAAGGCCTGAGTTATCTGCTTTGCAGCAGGATGACTGCTGTGATATTTCATCTTCCTCGCAAAGGACTGTTGGACAGTCAATTGCTTACTGGAAGTAGTACAAGTGGTCTTCCGACTTCCCCTCTGGGATGATGATCGACTCCCAGCAGCTACAACAGCAGCGCAAGCAGCAGTAGGCGTTACACTCAAGGATGCATCGGAGGAATCCCAGGCAGGAGAGGACTCGTCAGACTTGCCAGTGACATGGCCTGCAGGACTATTGGCTTTGCTGGGTAAGGAGGAAATTGACACTGAGGGAGTTGGTGGTGTGGTTTGCAGGAGCTTGGTTACAAGAGGAATGGATTTAGTGGTCAGTGGACTGCTTCCGCTGTCACCCAAAGTTTTTGAACTTGTCACTGACTTATGATGAATGCGCCGCAGGTGACGTATAAGGGAGGATGTTCCGAGGTGGTAAACATCCTTACCCCTACTTATTACAGCTTGACAAAGGCAACACACGGCTTGACACACCGAAGAGCTGATTTTTTTTTGTATTTTGTCCAGGCATGTCAATAGCCATATTCGTCCCACGGACAACAGGTGTCTCCCCGGGTGCCTGACTTAAACAAACCACCTCACCATCAGAATCCTCCTTGTCAATTTCCTCCCCAGCGCCAGCAACACCCATATCCTCATCCTGGTGTACTTCAACAGTGACATCTTCAATTTGACTATCAGGAACTGGACTGCGGGTGCTCATTCCAGCACTCGCAGGGGGCGTGCAAATGGTGGAAGGCGCAAGCTCTTCCCGTCCAGTGTTGGGAAGGTCAGGCATCGCAACCGACACAATTGGTCTCTCCTTGGGGATTTGTGATTTAGAAGAACACACAGTTCTTTGCTGTGCTTTTGCCAGCTTAAGTCTTTTCATTTTTCTAGCGAGATGATGAGTGCTTCCATCCTCATGTGAATCTGAACCACTAGCCATGAACATAGGCCAGGGCCTCAGCCATTCCTTGCCACTCCGTGTCGTAAATGGCATATTGGCAAGTTTACGCTTCTCATCAGACGCTTTCAATTTTGATTTTTGGGTCATTTTACTGAACTTTTGTTTTTTGGATTTTACATGCTCTCTATTATGACATTGGGCATCGGCCTTGGCAGACAACGTTGATGGCATTTCATCGTCTCGGCCATGACTAGTGGCAGCAGCTTCAGCACGAGGTGGAAGTGGATCTTGATCTTTCCCTATTTTAACCTCCACATTTTTGTTCTCCATTTTTTAATGTGTGGAATTATATGCCAGTATCAATAGCAATGGCCTACTACTATATATACTGCGCACAACTGAAATGCACCACAGGTATGGATGGATAGTATACTTGACGACACAGAGGTAGGTAGAGCAGTGGCCTTCCGTACCGTACTGCTATATATACTGGTGGTCACTGTCAGCAAACTGCAAATCTAAAATGCACCACAGGTATAGAATCTAGATGGATAGTATACTTGACGACACAGAGGTAGGTAGAGCAGTGGCCTTCCGTACCGTACTGCTATATTTACTGCTGGTCACTGTCAGCAAACTGCAAAACTAAAATGCACCACAGGTATAGAATCTAGATGGATAGTATACTTGACGACACAGAGGTAGGTAGAGCAGTGGCCTTCCGTACCGTACTGCTATATATACTGGTGGTCACTGTCAGCAAACTGCAAAACTAAAATGCACCACAGGTATAGAATCTAGATGGATAGTATACTTGACGACACAGAGGTAGGTAGAGCAGTGGCCTTCCGTACCATACTGCTATATATACTGGTGGTCACTGTCAGCAAACTGCAAAACTAAAATGCACCACAGCTATAGAATCTAGATGGATAGTATACTTGACGAAACAGAGCTAGGTAGAGCAGTTGCCTTCCGTTCCGTACTGCTATATATACTGGTGGTCACTGTCAGCAAACTGCAAAACTAAAATGCACCACAGGTATAGAATCTAGATGGATAGTATACTTGACGACACAGACGTAGGTAGAGCAGTGGCCTTCCGTACCGTACTGCTATATATACTGCTGGTCACTGTCAGCAAACTGCAAAACTAAAATGCACCACAGGTATAGAATCGAGATGGATAGTATACTTGACGAAACAGAGCTAGGTAGAGCAGTTGCCTTCCGTTCCGTACTGCTATATATACTGGTGGTCACTGTCAGCAAACTGCAAAACTAAAATGCACCACAGGTATATAATCTAGATGGATAGTATACTTGACGACACAGAGGTAGGTAGAGCAGTGACCTTCCGTACCGTACTGCTATATATACTGGTGGTCACTGTCAGCAAACTGCAAAACTAAAATGCACCACAGGTATAGAATCTAGATGGACAGTATACTTGATGACACAGAGGTAGGTAGAACAGTGGCCTTCCGTACCGTACTGCTATATATACTGGTGGTCACTGTCAGCAAAACTCTGCACTGTACTCCTCCTATATAATACTGCTGGTCCCCAGTCCCCACAATAAAGCAGTGTGAGCACAGATATATGCAGCACACTGAGCACAGATAAGGAGCGTTTTTCAGGAAGAAAACGGATAAAACTGGTGGTCACTGATCAGCAAAACTCTGCACTGTACTCCTCCTATATAATACAGCTGCTCCCCAGTTCCCACAATTAAGCAATAAGCACAAATATTTGCAGCAACATTAATAAACGGAGAGGACGCCAGCCACGTCCTCTCCCTAACATTTCCAATGCACGAGTGAAAATGGCGGCGACGCGCAGCTCCTTATATAGAATACGAATCTCGCGAGAATTCGACCGCGGGATGATGACGTTCGGGCGCGCTCGGGTTAACCGAGCCATACGGGAGAATCCGAGTATGCCTCGGACCCGTGTAAAATGGGTGAAGTTCGGGGGGGTTCGGTTTCCGAGGAACCGAACCCACTCATCACTAATATTTACTAAAAGTAAATTTTGGTTTTTGTTTGGTCGATGTTTGGTTTATGTTTGGACAATTATTGATCAATTTTGTGTTTAAGGGTCAAAATCACACATTTATGATTTTTTAAATTGTTTAAAAAAATTGTAAAAAAAACCATCTGTTTGTGTAAATGTGGACTCTAGACCTTGAAATACAAAATTGACCAGACATCGACCAAAACTCTACCTAAATCAGCTTCCAGCAAATATACCCCCTAATTTCTAACTACTAAATGCAGTGGCATCACAGGGTGGGTGCAGGGGGTGCGGCCCTCAACCGGGTGTCATCCGCTGAGGGGTGACACCAAAGTGCCGACTCAGTGAAAGGAGCCGGGTGCTGCATGTAGGAGCTGTCTCCATGTAGGAGCTGGCACTGCAGACACGCCAGGGGGCAGGCCATAGCTCCAGGACCCCCGAAGTGACAAAGATGCAGGTCGGGGTGCTTAGCCACGCCACTCCCGTGAAGCCACACACCCCACGAATCACCCCGTGAAGCCACGCCCCCTGCCGCACCAGGTACTAAATGTATGTAAGGGAGAAATATGAGTTACCAGCGCATGGGATCCCAGCACTCAAATTACAGACGTCAGGATCCTGATTTCTACAGAGCTAACCCTCCCAACCTGCAGCCTAACCCTAACCCCCCCATAGGTGCCTATACCTAACCCCCTGTCCTCGCTGCCTAAACCTAACCCTCCCCCCCCCCCCCCCGCAGCCTTTTCCAAACCCTCCAAGACGCAGCCTAACCGCAGTCTCTCCACGTTCGGGATTCCGGCTGTCGGGATGGTATACCCATTCTGGATGCCGGTGTCGGCATTCAGAATAGGGTCGATATTCTGGCCTCGGTATTCTGATTGCTGGGATACAAACAGCCGGGATCCTGACTGCTTGCCGTATGTAATCTATTTGGCATATTACCAGAGTTGATAAAAATGGACATGTGTCGGAATTGGCCATCATGAGAGCTGTATGATAAAACAGGCCATAACAATTCTATTAATGTGTTCAAAACATTACAGGGAGAGATACGTCCCACCATCCAAACAGGACAAGTGGTGGTCTTGCCTAGAGCAGCCAATGAGGTTCTAGCTTTAATTTTATACGCTGTTAGCTCGACTCTGGTTGTTATAACTCCTCCACTTGTTCTCTTTAGAAAATTGTATACATCTCCCACCCAGCTCTAATACATCTGTATACTTATAACAACATATGCTGTCTACTTTTAAGACAGATTAAAAAAAAACTTTTTTTTTTTACAATGGATGTTCCCTATTTTTATTTATTTGGCTTCTATTTTTTCTCAGCGGAACGAAATTGATCCGTTTTTGGATCTATGCTTTCCAGCTCGTATCTCTTTTTTTTTTTTTTACACTGTAACCATTTAGAAGTGTGTGAACAGAATGTGTTCACTGTTCCAAATACCCCAAAGCATTTCAAGCTTTAAACTGCCCAAGCTTGGTTCGTAGCTCTCTGCGATACACCAGAGAATGTGTCACATCCAGCTTACATATGCTTTCCTTAACTCATTCCAACAAGCATTTTCACAAGAATCCCAGGGTTGCAGCTCGGTACAGATTGTCCCCATAGTGAGGCAGAACATTTACGCTACTCAGAATACCAACCACAGATGTCTATTTGGCATTAGGAAAATCAATCCGAAAGTAATTCTTTATCATTTTGTCATACTGGGGGGAAAAAAGATAAAAATTAGATTAAATTACAGTTGAAAATACCAAAATAAAAAAATCATAGATACTGTGCACTAGTGTGAAACAGTAGTTACAGACATACGGGTATATTTACTAAGATTCGTATTAGTACCGATTTGGAGTGAGAATCATCACGAATGACATCGAAAGTGTATTTGTGCAACTTTTTGAATTTGTTACGCCTCATTTACTAAGCTGTCGTATTTGTATGTTTCGTGTTTTATGATGTCGATGTCATTCGTGGTTTTGTAAGGTATAATGCGGTCTATTTAGAGGTTTGTCGGCCGTGTTCTGAGGTTTTTGTTACGACTGCGTCACATTTCGGTTACGGCAGTGTTTGTCCGTTCACTGCCGCGTTTTTTTCCTAAGTTTCGTTTTTGTCACTCGTCCGTGATTGGTTTGATTCGTGATGGAGGAGTGTCTGTGCACATTACTATAAAAACGCCCCAAACCGGCCGCACCTCGTGGGTTTAGCTAGTGGAGAGGAGAGAGGAAGGTGTGTTAGGAGTTGGAGAGTTTTGTGGAGTTTGTGGAGGATTTGAGGCGGAGTTTTGCGATTGTTGAGTGCTGTACTGTGTGTGTAAGTAGTCTTGTCATACTAGTTGTGTAGTTATTTAAAAGTCTGTCTATTTTTTTGTCTGTTTTTTTTGTTACGTTTATTGTCATTGTTTGTGAGTGAGTGAGTGAGTGAGTGAGTGAGTGAGTGTGTGTGTGTGTGTGGTGTGTAGTGGTAGTGGAGGAGTGTGTTATTTGTTTTATTTTCTCAGTGTTATTTGTGGTTTGTCCTGATTATGTCCCAGTCAGAGGTGAGTGTGGTGGAGGAGGTGAGTGAGGTGGAGGAGGTGAGTGAGGTGGAGGAGGTGAGTGAGGTGGAGGAGGTGAGTGAGACGGAGGAGGTTAGTGAGGAGGAGGGGGAGGTTGCTGCAGCGGCTTCCACTAATAGTGATAGTGATGGTGTTGTGGCTCTGCAGCCACGCACCACTACAAAGACGGGCCGCAATGTTAAGTTCAGTTACGCTGAAAATATGGCTCTGGTGCGGGAGCTGATGAGGCATCATCGACCAGTTGTTTGGGTCTGATGCAGCAAAGGTGTCGACACGCAGGAAGACTATTCTGTGGGGGAAGGTTGTTGCTGCTGTGAACAGTGAGGGTGTGGTGAGGCGGACCGAGGACACCTGTCGTAAGCGCTTCTATGACATCAAGCGCCGTGTGAAGGTGAAGATGGCGAAGGAGGCAAAATCTGCCCGCCAAACCAGGGGTGGACACCCCTTCCGAGCGTCTTATAGAGATTGGGAGGAGCCTGTTCATACGCTGATTCCGCCTGAAGTGGTTTGTGCAACTCATGTCCGGGATTCGGACCGCCCAAGGCAGGATGGTGAGTTTTTTCATTTTATGGCATTATTTGAAACATCTGTGCTTTGTCCTTAGTTGTGTGAAATGTTTTTGCGCTAATTGTGTTTGTTATTTGGTTATTTCTTCTATTGTGTTGGTGATGTAGTGCAGGCCTGGGCAACCTGTGGCTCTCCAGCTGTTGTAAAACGACAAGTCCCATCATGCCTTGCCACAGTTTTGAACTTAGTGAATGACAAATGTGTTGGCGGGCATGCTGGGATGTGTAGTTTCACTACATCTGGAGAGACACAGGTTGGCCAGGGCTGATGTAGTGTTACTCTTAATTCTGTTTTTTTTGGCATTATGTATTGTCAATAGAGATGAGCGCCGGAAATTTTTCGGGTTTTGTGTTTTGGTTTTGGGTTCGGTTCCGCGGCCGTGTTTTGGGTTCGACCGCGTTTTGGCAAAACCTCACCGAATTTTTTTTGTCGGATTCGGGTGTGTTTTGGATTCGGGTGTTTTTTTCAAAAAACACTAAAAAACAGCTTAAATCATAGAATTTGGGGGTCATTTTGATCCCAAAGTATTATTAACCTCAAAAACCATAATTTACACTCATTTTCAGTCTATTCTGAATACCTCACACCTCACAATATTATTTTTAGTCCTAAAATTTGCACCTAGGTCGCTGGATGACTAAGCTAAGCGACCCTAGTGGCCGACACAAACACCGGGCCCATCTAGGAGTGTCACTGCAGTGTCACGCAGGATGTCCCTTCCAAAAAACCCTCCCCAAACAGCACATGACGCAAAGAAAAAAAGAGGCGCAATGAGGTAGCTGTGTGAGTAAGATAAGCGACCCTAGTGGCCGACACAAACACCGGGCCCATCTAGGAGTGTCACTGCAGTGTCACGCAGGATGTCCCTTCCAAAAAACCCTCCCCAAACAGCACATGACGCAAAGAAAAAAAGAGGCGCAATGAGGTAGCTGTGTGAGTAAGATAAGCGACCCTAGTGGCCGACACAAACACCGGGCCCATCTAGGAGTGTCACTGCAGTGTCACGCAGGATGTCCCTTCCAAAAAACCCTCCCCAAACAGCACATGATGCAAAGAAAAAAAGAGGCGCAATGAGGTAGCTGTGTGAGTAAGATAAGCGACCCTAGTGGCCGACACAAACACCGGGCCCATCTAGGAGTGTCACTGCAGTGTCACGCAGGATGTCCCTTCCAAAAAACCCTCCCCAAACAGCACATGACGCAAAGAAAAAAAGAGGCGCAATGAGGTAGCTGTGTGAGTAAGATAAGCGACCCTAGTGGCCGACACAAACACCGGGCCCATCTAGGAGTGGCACTGCAGTGTCACGCAGGATGTCCCTTCCAAAAAACCCTCCCCAAACAGCACGTGACGCAAAGAAAAATTAAAGAAAAAAGAGGTGCAAGATGGAATTGTCCTTGGGCCCTCCCACCCACCCTTATGTTGTATAAACAGGACATGCACACTTTAACCAACCCATCATTTCAGTGACAGGGTCTGCCACACGACTGTGACTGAAATGACGGGTTGGTTTGGACCCCCACCAAAAAAGAAGCAATTAATCTCTCCTTGCACAAACTAGCTCTACAGAGGCAAGATGTCCACTTCATCATCATCCTCCGATATATCACCGTGTACATCCCCCTCATGTGAAGCTGAACCACTAGCCATGAACATAGGCCAGGGCCTCAGCCGTTCCTTTCCACTCCGTGTGGTAAATGGCATATTGGCAAGTTTACGCTTCTCCTCCGACAATTTTATTTTAGATTTTGGAGTCCTTTTTTTACTGATATTTGGTGTTTTGGATTTGACATGCTCTGTACTATGACATTGGGCATCGGCCTTGGCAGACGACGTTGCTGGCATTTCATCGTCTCGGCCATGACTAGTGGCAGCAGCTTCAGCACGAGGTGGAAGTGGATCTTGATCTTTCCCTAATTTTGGAACCTCAACATTTTTGTTCTCCATATTTTAATAGGCACAACTAAAAGGCACCTCAGGTAAACAATGGAGATGGATGGATACTAGTATACTTATGGATGGACTGCCGAGTGCCGACACAGAGGTAGCTACAGCCGTGGACTACCGTACTGTACTGTGTCTGCTGCTAATATAGACTGGTTGATAATGAGATGTAGTATGTATAAAGAAGAAAGAAAAAAAAAACCACGGGTAGGTGGTATACAATTATGGATGGACTGCCGAGTGCCGAGTGCCGACACAGAGGTAGCTACAGCCGTGGACTACCGTACTGTACTGTGTCTGCTGCTAATATAGACTGGATGATAATGAGATGTAGTATGTATGTATAAAGAAGAAAGAAAAAAAAACCACGGGTAGGTGGTATACAATTATGGATGGACTGCCGAGTGCCGACACAGAGGTAGCTACAGCCGTGAACTACCGTACTGTGTCTGCTGCTAATATAGACTGGTTGATAATGAGATGTAGTATGTATAAAGAAGAAAGAAAAAAAAAACCACGGGTAGGTGGTATACAATTATGGATGGACTGCCGAGTGCCGACACAGAGGTAGCTACAGCCGTGGACTACCGTACTATACTGTGTCTGCTGCTAATATAGACTGGATGATAATGAGATGTAGTATGTATAAAGAAGAAAGAAAAAAAAAACCACGGGTAGGTGGTATACAATTATGGATGGACTGCCGAGTGCCGACACAGAGGTAGCTACAGCCGTGAACTACCGTACTGTGTCTGCTGCTAGTAGACTGGATGATAAATAATGATATAAAATATATATATATATCACTACTGCAGCCGGACAGGTATATATTATATAATGACGGACCTGCTGGAGTGGACACTGTCTGTCAGCAGAATGAGTTTTTTAATTTTTATAGAATAAAAAAACACCACACAAGTCACACGACGAGTGTACTTTTTCAGGCAGACATTCAATCACAATATACTATACTGGTGGTCAGTGTGGTCAGGTCACTGGTCACAGTGGTCAGTGGTCAGTCACACTGGCAGTGGCACTCTGGCAGCAAAAGTGTGCACTGTTTAATATGTACTCCTGGCTCCTGCTATAACCTATAACTGCTCCCCAGTCTCCCCCACAATTAAGCTGTGTGAGCACAGTCAGATATTATACATAGATGATGCAGCACACTGGGCTGAGCACAGATATGGTATGTGAGTGTGACTGAGTCACTGTGTATCGTTTTTTTCAGGCAGAGAACAAGAACAGAACGGATTATTAAATAATAATAAATTATAAAACTGCACTGGTGGTCAGGTCACTGGTCATCAGTCACTAGTATAACTCCTCCTAAGC
Organism: Pseudophryne corroboree; assembly: GCF_028390025.1. NCBI lineage: Eukaryota > Metazoa > Chordata > Amphibia > Anura > Myobatrachidae > Pseudophryne > Pseudophryne corroboree. Next base: position 813,770,343 of record NC_086448.1, read on the forward strand.
TCCAGTAAGTAAATGAAGTGTCTCACTCTCACTCTCCTATCTATTTTAATTTCTAAACGGAGAGGACGCCAGCCACGTCCTCTCCCTATCAATCTCAATGCACGTGTGAAAATGGCCGCGACGCGCGGCTCCTTATATAGAATCCGAGTCTTGCGATAGAATCCGAGCCTCGCGAGAATCCGACAGCGTGATGATGACGTTCGGGCGCGCTCGGGTTAACCGAACAAGGCGGGAAGATCCGAGTCGCTCGGACCCGTGTAAAAAAACATGAAGTTCGGGCGGGTTCGGATTCAGAGAAACCGAACCCGCTCATCTCTAATTGTCAATGTTTCTGGTTGTGTTGGCCTTTTTCTGCTGTCTGCTTTTCCAAGTAAATATTAGTCAGTGTTTTTTAATGAAGTGTGATGACTGTGTTTTATGCATATGTTTTCATATAATTTCATTTTCAATGGATGTATGCTTATTTTGTGGTGTTCTGGGTTATCATTTGTGTTGATTATGTATATTTGCATGCATTTGTAGGTTTGATGATTTCATTTTAGTGCAGATATTTGTGGCTACTGTTCTCTTGTTAGCGTAAAAAATTAGTAACTGAGCATGCAATATTGTGGCTGTGTAAAGCTACGACGTATGTGTTAGTATAATATTGCGCATTATTTGCCTTTGTGTATGTATTGTATGGTTAATTTGTTTTGCATTTAAAGCATACACACCCAATGTAGTCATGCATTCAAGGCTAAGCATCGCTTAGTTTAAGTCACAGCAGCTACCACATATGTTTTCATCCCAAAAAGTATTTGGCATTAACATAACAACCAAAGAGTATGTTCATATCGACATTCTTCATCTTTCTACAGTACGCCAGAGAAGCAGCACAGCCAGGCCACATCCAACACTGCCTAGAGCTGCAGATGGTGGGAATGCCGGTAAGATTTAACTGTAACCACATATTCTGCAAACACATAGAAACACAAAATGACAATGAAGATCTTATCACACAGGTTCTTCGTCTGTTCCGCCTCCACTAAGGCGCCCATCACAGGGCAGCGTTACTGTGGCTCCGAGGCCACCCAAGAGGCCCCGTGTTGATGCTCCAGCTCCAGCTCCAGCACCAGCATTACCACCCCAAAGGCGCATCTCCGCAGTGTCTGCCGTGCCACCACTCGCTCTTTTGGTCAGCCCCCAAAGTGAGGATCCACAATCCCCACAGTTGTCTGGTGAGTAAATAGAATTTTTTTGTGTAAATAAGTTATAAAACAGTGGAGTAGATTTAATAACCAGGAGAAGGCATAAGGAATTGAAAAAACACTGTTATGTGCAAGATGATAAAGGCAGCAGTACAAAAAAAAAAACCTGTTAATGTACATTTTGGAGCTGTTTGCCTTGTGCCTTTAGCACCTTGCACATATCACCGGTTTCTCACTTCCTTATGCCTTCTCCAGGTTTATACATCTGCACCACTGTTAGTACTGTAAAAACAAAACACAAAATGACCACTCATACTTGCAATAATAAACAACTACAAGCAGATGGTGTTAACGTATTTTTAGGATGTTAATTGTCAAATTTGATGTTGCCCATATCAACACATTTACGCAATTGCTTTTTTGCTACCTAAATAAAAAAAAAAAAAACAATTGTTTGACATGGGCAAAAATACCACTTCAAAACATAGGGCACCTTAAAAATTACAATAACATTGATAATGTGTACATTTTATACCACTATATTAGTTAACGTTTTGGCCAGACCACTGACTGCCTTGACCAATGTATGAGTGTATTGTTCCACACATTTTTTAATTTGTGTGTGTTGCTCTAAAGGAAGCTTCATAATCCAAATGAAAATGTAGTACTTTGATTTTGTTAGAGTTCATGGAGTTTAAACAGTAATTATGACTCTGAATCCTACTATTTCCACAAACTTTAAACAACTGAGTAGTATACGTTTGAAGCCACATCATTTAACTAAAAGGTGACCAACATAGTTAAGTTTAGTCCACAATCTATTTAGCTATTACATTAATATTAAGAAGTAATGCATGTTGACGTAAAACTATCGTAAGAGCAATGCGACATATGTACTAAATATTGCCTGTGTTCAACCCCATACAGACCCAGCCATCATGAGCGAGGATGTCCAGCAGGACCGTGACCAGGAGACCTTCACACTCCACCTGCAGCCCATCGATCCAACACAGCCAAACATGCCTCAGGACATACCCCAACCACCACAAACATCCCAAAGCCCCCAAATGAGCACAACACCAGGCCCAACACAAATGGGCCCAGAGTTTTGGTCCAGTTGGTCCTCACAACAGGCACAACACTACGCGTGCCTCACCACCCAAACCCAATACCTGTCAAGTCTGCCCCATCATTTGCCAAGACTGAGTCGCAACTCAGGCAGACTCATAGTGCAGGTGGGCCGAATTGCGAACTCTATGGAGCAGATGAGGGCAGACAACACACAAATGCAGGCTAACCTACAACGTATCTTGGATGATCAGCAGCGGCAGCAACAAACACTTATCCAGATGATACAGCATAATCAATTGATCAATGACAATCTGTCTAGAATGATTGGAAACAACACTGCCGCTAATACGCAGCTAACGGCAAGTTTGAACATTCTTAGCCAAAGTCTAAGTGTGTTGGGCTCACACCATGTGACCTCGAGCTCAGGGACAACAACCCCAAACCACACCCCAGTTCAATCCCCAGTTCGACGCTCAAGTCGAAGCCGCGCCCACGAGCCAGCACAATCCTCCGCACCCAGCACCCAAAAAAGAAAAAAATAATAATGACTGGCCAGAATATGGTGGCCATTTAATTTGTTTAATTTTCTGTTTTGCCAAAATTGGTGTGTTCTTAAAAATAAATTGTTAACACCAAATATGTGTATTGCTTAATTAGCAACAAAAACAAGCACCACATTAGTGTCTAGGGCCAGATGAGTATTGGTATAAATATATTGCCTGCCCCTAGGTGTCCTCAGCTCACCGTATGTCTAATTTATGACACCCAGCACATTGGCCATGGCCGCAAGATCACATAAAGCTACCCTGACTGCAGGCCACTGCGACTCCTGGGTAGGGAAGCAGAGAGAGGCATCTATGTAGCCAGCCAAGACATCCAAAACCTGAGTGGCCCTTCAAAAATTAAAGGTGAGTGTCATGACCTGTAAGCAAGTCAAAATTGTGTTAAATTACATTACAGAAGCAACACTTAGACGTAGACGGGTATGTTGGTTTTCAATCACCTGAATTACATATTTCTAGAAGGTGGCCTGTGAAATACTAATTACTTCGCCAGTCACAGGCTGGAAGCTGCCAGTAGCCATAAAGTGCAACACAGGAAGGAGTTTGTGCAGGCCTGAGACAGGGCGAGAGCGTGCTGTCTCAGGGTCTAGGGTCAGTTTGACCAGATCACACAGAGTGAAATTATTTATAACATTTAGTCTGAGCATCTGTATAACATGGTCATCTGCAAGTTAGTTTTAGTTTAAACGGCCAATAAAAAATAAAGACATGCCCAGCCTAGCCGGAACATGTACAACCTGCTGACCTTGTTGATTTTCCTGGCCTGGGTTTATTGTAGCCTCATGGAGCAGTGTCAGGTATCCCCCAGTAAACAATACAGCAGTACGACACACAGTAGCAGCCATTTCAGATTGAGAGTGTTGAGAAATGTGTTGGGGCCCCTTTTAAAGGGCAAAAACGTCAGGTGTGAGTAATGTAGAATTGACAACACATGTAAACACGCTTCTCAAAAGCAGGTCTACTTTTTTTTTAGGCTTTTTGTACGATTAGTAAATGACCGAGTTCTATATCTAATCAGCTGCGTTTGACCGATGGTGTATTCATTCGTACTTTTACTACACAGCCGTAATAAAAATACAAATGCCCTCATCAATGCCGTAATTTGAGTTTAGTAGATTCCCGAGATGACACTTTGAAAAAAAAACACCATCTCGGTCAAAATCGGGAGCTTAGTAAATATACCCCATAGAGTTGACATTAAATACTGTAGTAAAGAAAGGGAATAAAAATAATAAATAATAGACATAATAGGCAGTATTCAATTGTTTGAAACGTCAGTTGGATGTCTGTTTTTTCCTATCTAATAGACAGGAAAGAAACAGACACCCAACCGACTTTTCAAACAATTGAAACCCCCCTAATGTCACTACAGATAGGGCATACTAATGTAATACCCACCAACTGGATTGCGTTCAGCATCCTTGTGGTTGGGATGCTGGCGGTCATGTGATCGACGCCAGAATGCAGACACTATTCACGAGACAGGTGCTGGAACACCGACAGCCGACATCCCAAAGGTGAGTATTGGGGTGCGCATTAGGGCCTAGGTGGGGGAGGGTTAGGCACTAGGGGGGTTAGGGTTAAGCACTAGGGGGGTGGTTATCCATAATCGACCCCGAGGGTTAGCCAAAGTCATTACTCCAGAGGGTTAGCCATAGCCGCCACATCTGGAATGGATAGTTAGGGGAGGGTAGAAATATTTACCCTACCCGCAGTCAGGATCTCTATTGACAGAATGCCGGTGTCAGTCATGTGACTGCCGCAATCCCAACCGCCGGCATTAAATACCAAACCCCTTTAGTTTTCACTTAAAGATGTGTCCCACACAGAGATTATGGCCGGGATGTAATGAAGTCCAAGATTGGTGGCCATGCGGGATGCCGTCCAAACACGGACTTTTAAAGGGGCAATTATGTACAAGGCATGGCACATGACAAGGCAAACTCATACTTCATACATTCCTCCCAATATACCGTGATCACAAACTTACTTTACAGGTGATTCTGATGGCAGCCATTTCATGGCCAGTGAGAACCTTCTCAAATTGGGGCATTTTAAAGAATGGCACAGAGGCCAGTGTTGTTTTAAGCAAAGTTGATTTAACAAAAACAATCAGTTGGAGGGGTGACAGTAAAAGTGGATACACACTGGCCAATATATCAGCCATTTCAACTGCCGATATATCGTGGGTGCGTCGGCAGGTGTGTACCCCAGATATGTCTGTGAACAGCGTTACTCACATACATATCACGTTGGCCCTGCAGCACAGCTATATATCTTTATTCTATACCACCCACACACTTGCTGCAGGGACCACCAGTGACTGATATCTCAACTGTGACTGGCACATGTAAATGCCTACTCAATTGTGCCATCAAGCATAACATATCAGGCCGACAATCGGTGTGTACAAAGTCAGCTCTTCCATTAGGCAGCTTTAGGCAGCTGCCTAAGGGCACCGAGACCTGATTGGGCAGCCCATTGAGGCTTTTAGGAAGAAATATGAAGGATGTCTCTGACATGCTAATTATGTTTACTGCTGATGACAGCCGTATCTGCAGCTGCACCTGCTATTAAGTATTTACACCTGCTGCAGCCTGCTTCTCTGGCTGTCAGAGTCATTAGCCAGGTGGCAGTAGCATGGGCAAACCATCCCCTTCCCTCTACTCCCCTCCGCTCTAACACAGCCAATTATGCAAGCTCCACCACCCAAGGTGTACAAGAAGAACGAAGAGCTGTTTGAGCAGGAGCAGGCAGGTAAGTGAGCTTTCTAATGTTTTTTGGGTGTGTGATTGATAGCTGTGAGAGAAAGGTTAATGAGTATTGAGAGTGACGTATTAATATATGCTGGGTGGGGGGAGGTTATTGGGTGCAAGAGTGAATGGATTAATAGGTGCTGTGAGGAGGACTTGATAAATGGATTCTACAAGAAGAATAGGTTAATGAGTGAGTCAGTAAATTGATTCATGAGTGAGTAAATTAATTCATGGATTCTTGAGGGGAGTGGGTTAACGGATGCTGGTGGTGAATGGATAAATGGTTTCCTGGTAGAGGGACATTAACGGATACTGATAGTATGGATGAATATGTTAAAGGGTGCTGGGAGGGTGAATTGCTTAATGGATGGTTTATGAATGCTGGATGAGAGAAAGTAGAGGATGTTGAGTAGGGGGTAAATTGGTAAATGGGTTTGATGTGGGTGAAGGTGAATATACATATTGGGTGCTCTGGTTCTGCAAAGTGTAAAAGTAACAATCACTCACCTCGTTGTTATAGACTTTGGTAAACATGTACGTGTGGTTTTATGTAAATGGGTTGAAGGAGTGTATTAGCACGGTTGCCATAATATCCTGTTAATCCACAATATGAATGAATTACACAGGTTCTTTGACTGGCTAAATTCAGGCCTGCATTTCACCTGGTTTTAATCATCCACAGAATCTGTGTAAATCAAAGGTGTCCTGGAATAAAGGGGTACTATGGAAAACCTATGTATTGGGGCATTAGGGGCAGCAATGTGTACTTAGCATTAAAGTCACAGAGAGACAGAGAGAGGAGAGCCGAGAGATGCCACTGAGCAGAGTGATACAGATAAGCAGCTAGTAGAGACTACAGCAAGCACACTGGCTGAGACTTGTGGTTCAATGCAGACAGTCCCGCTAAAGTGAGAGAGCAGTACTTACTATTTCTGGGTTGATGTAGTATATGTTCATAAGCATCCGCTGTTATGTAACAGACATACTGTAGGAGGAGATTTATCAAATCTTGGGGAGAGATAAAGTGGAGCGAGATAAACTACCAACCAATCAGCTCCTATCGTTTTTCAAACAGAGCCTGTATCATGGCAGTTGGGAGCTGATTGGTTAGTACTTTATCTTTCTCCACTCTTTTACTTTCCAAGCTTTGATAAACCTCCCCCATACTATGTGATACCTTTACTGTATATATATATATATATATATATATATATATACGTCAGCACTGTAACGTTACTTTCTGACTGTGAGTTGAGCATTCACTTTAAGGGTCCCAACATGCACACGAAGGCTCAGATGTGACTTGGACTACCAGCATTCACATCTATTTCAGTATTGGGGAAATTGGTATTCTGACCCTCCATTACTTAAAGGGGTATTTTAAAAGTGCTAGCAGAACACAGTTTACTGTAACTTAGATTTACGTGAATATGCAGTTTTTGTGTACTGTATGTACAGTATATAGAATTTGTCTTAAGAAAACATTCTGTAGTTTAATAGGAATACTTCATTAGTGATATCGCTACCAGTAACTATGAGACTGTATTGTGAAGTTAGTCTACTTGTAAATCTCATTTCATGTATTACCATTATATTACTGCCCCATTACAGTTCTCACCTGGGATCAGTTAAATTAAATATTGCATTCTGGTGCATGATGGCCTGGTTTTGCATTTACTGTGTTTTGGGGAATAATCCTTACCTCTTCTGGGATGTGGTCTGAGGAGGAAGTTGTCATTGATGTCAGGCCCTTTGAATTATTTAGAAAATTTTAAATTTTTAAGAAATTTCTGTCAGAAATTTATATTTATATGAGGCTGTGATGAGCCGCTATCAGTGATGTGCTGCTGTCCGTGAGGTGGGTATATGCTGCTGTCAGTGGCACAGTGACGTGCTGCTGTCAGTGTGGGGGGATGTGCTGCTGTCAGTGAGGCAGGGATGTGCTGCTGTCAGTGAGGCAGTGATGTGCTGCTGTCAGTGAGGCGGGGATGTGCTGTTGTCAGTGAGGTGGGGATGTGCTGATGTCAGTGAGGCGGGGATGTGCTGATGTCAGTGAGGCGGGGATGTCATTCTGTCAGTGAGGCAGGGATGTGCTGCTGTCAGTGAGGCACTAATGTGCTGCTGTCAGTGAGGCAGTGATGCACTGCTGTCAGTGAGGCAGGCAATGTGCTGTTGTCAGTGAGGCAGGGATGTGCTGCTGTCAGTGAGGGGTGGATATGCTGTTGTCAATGAGGTGGGGATGTGCTGCTGTCAGTGAGGCCGGAATGTGCTGATTTCAGTGAGGCAGGGATGTGCTGCTGTCAGTGTGGGGGGATGTGCTGCTGTTAGTGAGGCAGTGATGTGCTGCTGTCAGTGTGGGGGGATGTGCTGCTGTTAGTGAGGCAGTGATGAACTGCTGTCAGTGAGGCAGTGATGCACTGCTGTCAGTGAGGCAGGCAATGTGCTGTTGTCAGTAAGGCAGTGATGTGCTGCTGTCAGTGAGGCTGGGATGTGCTGCTGTCAGTGAGGCAGGGATGTGCTGATGCCAGTGAGGCTAGTATGTGCCGCTGTCAGTGAGGCGAAGATGTGCCGCTGTCAGTGAGGTGGGGATGTCCTGCTGTCAGTGAGATGGGGATGTGTTGCTGTCAGTGAGGTGGGGATGTGCTGCTGTCAGTGAGGTGGGGATGTGCTGCTGTCAGTGAGGCGGGGATGTGCTGCTGTCAGTGAGGCGGGGATGTGCTGCTGTCAGTCAGGCTGTGATGTGCTGCTGTCAGTGAGGCGGGGATGTGCTGCTGTCAGTGAGGCGGGTATGTGCTGCTGTCAGTGAGGTGGGGATGTGCTGCTGTCAGTGAGGTGGGGATGTGCTGCTGTCAGTGAGGCAGGGATGCGCTGCTGTCAGTGAGGTGGCGATGTGCTGCTGTCAGTAAGGTGGGGATGTGTTGCTGTCAGTGAGGTGGGGATGTGTTGCTGTCAGTGAGGTGGGGATGTGCTTCTGTCAGTGAGTGGGGATGTGCTGCTGTAAGTGAGGCGGGGATGTCCTGCTGTCAGTGAGGCAGGTATGTGCTGCTGTCAGTGAGGCAGGGATGTGCTGCTGTCAGTGAGGTGGGGATGTGCTGCTGTCAATGAGGCGGGGATGTGCTGCTGTCAGTGAGGCAGGAATGTGCTGATTTCAGTGAGGCGGGGATGTGCTGCTGTCAGTGAGGCAGGGATGTGCTGCTGTCAGTGAGGCAGGGATGTGCTGCTGTCAGTGGGGCAGTGATGTGCTGCTGGTTCCTTTCCTAAACATATTTATATGAAGTGTAATTTTCACAAGGTCTTACTATAAGTAGTGGAGATGTGCAATATGTTCACTGCAGGATTAACTCTACTCACTCGGTGGTCGGAGGCAGGACTTTCGGGAAGCTCATGCAGAGCAGTGGGGTCTGATAAAATCATACGGTTACCTAGCAACCACAGTCGCTGGGCTCAGCAACTCACTGGGAAGAGAAAGTAAATAGTAATGAACTGGTTAGCGTTTGCTGCATTATCAAATACAAGTATAAAAGTTCTAAAACTGTATTGTACTGTAGGGCTCTGCAGCAAGTAATAAAATGATTGGGCAAAAGTATTATTAAAATGTATGAAAAATATATGATAATATATGGGCACCGCCAATAATGGTAAACTTACATACAAAAAATATATTCATGTCTATCACGAGAGATCACCAAGAGATATAAAAGGCCTAGAAAATAATTAAATAGACTTGTTTCAAGATCTGCAAATAGCATAAGTCAAAACAACATTAGATAAATATGTTTCTGCCATATATTTTTCATTAAGTCCTTTCGGCGCTAAAGTGTCCAAAGTAAATATCCCTCTAGATTCACGATGTGGGAGAACGCTAGCTCTGTTGCCTCCTCTTGGTAATTGACTGGACAAGGAATGTTTGGCATAATTCAAATGACCTGGCCACTGGTTGATCAATATCTCTGCCTGCAATGCTGCACAGATCTCCAACCTATGTAAGGTCATTCGTTCTTTAAATGTTCCCGTTGTTTGGCCAATATAATACAATCCACACGGACAGAGGATTATATAGATTACAAACTGTGTGGAATATGTCTAGTAGTGTTTGATCCTTTGATATTTTTTACCTGTATGTGAGTGCAAGAAGAGATGACCAGAATCCAGATAGCCACATGTCACTAGAGATGTTCGTTTCTACAGAAATTCAAAACCAAACAAACTTTATAGATCTAAACCAAACCAAAACCCGATCCAGATCTTCCGAGGAGATACGATCTTCCTGCGGTTCATAATCTGGATTTTAAATCCAACTTTTTCCAATGATTATCAATGTTTTTTTTTAAACAGAAGTAAACACCAAATCTGAACCAAAACACTTGTGGGTGCTTTTACCAAAAGCAAAACATGATGCTGAATTAGAACCAAAAATCAAAGCACTGGGGTCTGTGCATAGCTACATGTCACGCATTCTACATATCAATAACACCCCTGTTTTTTTATATACAGATGTGTCCTTGGTCATCCTGCAATCAAGTCACAGTGGGGAAGCATGGAGCGTACACACGCCATACACCCACAGCAAGCTGCAGGTAATCGCTCCTGCAATGCGTATAAATGCGACAAGCGATTACCCGCCGGATGAACAAGGACACATATGTACAGATGGAGCCATCTTTATCTTGGCTTTTAATAGGATTAACTGAGCCAAGGCAGCCGGACTTAGGGCCTAATTCTGAGTTGATCGAAGCATCAAGTTTGTTAGCAATTGGGTAAAACCAAGAGCACTGCAGGGGGGACAGATGTAACATGTGCAGAGAGGGTTAGATTTGGGTGGGGTGTATTCAACTGAAATCTAAATCGCAGTGTAAAAATAAAACAGCCAGTATATACCCTGCACAGAAACAAAATAACCCACCCAAATCTAACTCTCTCTGCACATGTTATATCTGCCCCCGCCCCTGCAGTGCACATGGTTTTGCCCAACTGATAAAACATTTCCTCCTGCAATCAATTTGGAATGACCCCCTTAATCCCCTGCTGTAATGACTTAATCCCCTGCTGTATTGTTCTCTCTGTATTGTATTGCAGCTGAGAACAATAGATGAAGGGTTTATGCTAATAAACCATGGTGTGCCTAGGTGCAGCAGAGAAGGCTAGATGAGTGTGGCTCCACCTGTAGCTACTGTAGTGTCTGTTGCCGAGGTGTTACATTAGTTTTGACCAAGGTATACTTAATGTTTTCACCTCTTTGTTATTAGAGATTTATCTATAACCATAACAACAAGTGACAAAGACTTACCATGCTTCCAAAAGGGATATATACGTAATACCCCACAATGTGAAGTATTACAGTATATCTGACATTGTGCATCACACTACAGTGCTCATTATATAACTGACAGACCGCAGCTCCCAGCAGCCCCAGCAACTGCTCAAGAGTTCAGGAGCAGGTCACATGACCAGTCAGGTGGTTAGGCTAGTGACAGTTGGGAGAGGTGGTTGGTGGAGAGCTCGCTGAGGGGACGGAGAGAGGTGCGCTGGTGCTGCGTACTCGGTGCGGCATTAACAGCTGTGGTAACCGCTCCGTACTTGCATCTGACGGCAAAGTTAAGCTGAATTACCCCGAACAGACTACGGTGTGTCCCGCTGAGCTTGGAGAGTGAGTCCGGTGTGGAGATCCTTATCTGCGCTCCAGAGAAGGTGGCATCTCTGACGCTGATGATGGGGGTGGTAGCGGATCCCTCCCTCTGACTGCCTGCTGTAAGATACTTCTAGCGGGAACACCTTCAGGAAAGTGTCTTGGAGGTGACTGACATTCATAGACGGAGACTCTGCCGGACAGTGAGTAAGTGTGTGAACACACAGGGAGGATCGGGAGGTGGCCCCGAAAAGTCCATATAAGACAATCGGAGGATGCACAGAAACCGCTATAGTAGGGCTGTATGTCCCTGAAGGGATTCTCACATCCAACCGCACAATATTAATCTAAAACAGCCTATTTCAACCTACACTGACTGCCCAGAACAAGATAAGCTATTTTAGGCCGGACACAGTATCACCTCACTTTGGCATGAAGTTAGAGCCAATTGCTGCAGCATAGTGCCACTGTCCTAAAGCCATAAAGACCCTGATATTACAGCAGCATAGAGAATACAGAGACTTAAAGTATCAGCTCAGACCTCGTAACTATTAACCAGTTTACCTCTAGCTATTGCATTGCAATTATATGTTGAGGATACTGTGCAGGTGAACTACAAAAACCTAAGCGGGGTTTAAGTGAGCCCTGTCCAGGTCACAGTCAGTAAACAGCCAGGCAGGACCAGGTACCTATCTTATTCAGAGGAATACAGAGTTCAGCTCAGGACAATCATTTAGGACCAATATATTAAGCCTGCTTCCCCTTCACAGGGATTTATCAGCACCAATTAACTCTTTCTGCAGCTATGGGAGTACTTTCAACTTATTTACAAAGAACTCGTATGGAAAGGGTACAAGCAGGATTGTTCTTGGCTAAAGGCAGGGAGTACATTTAAACTCTATACCGCAAAGATTCCTATTAGGCGCCATAGACTTCATGTGCACCAACGTGGTAGTAAGCTAATAACCTGCGCAGTATAAACTAAAGGGGAAAAGAACATTGATTTGTGTCACTTTAATATAGTTCTTGTCAGTGCATGCATGACACTCTATTGCTACTTTGGTTATTGAGGAATTCACTGTCCTAACCTTCTAGTATCTGGTATTAGCGGTATGCATAAAGTTCAGAGTTAATATTTTTAATCTGCTTAGGAAGGAAGACCCAGAGACGACAGGTTATGGCCTAATAAAACATCCTGTGTATTGTGAAAAGCAAACCGATTTGTGAAATTGACATTTGTTGTAATACTTGTTGAAAGAGAAGGGCATCTTTGAACTTTACTAATAAATAAATTGAGTTGTTGAAGAAAACCAGTGACTGCTTATCCTGAGTAAATTGACAATACTCATCTCTCTGCGAAGACAAGAGAAGACCTCCAAGTACAAGGTAGGATCCTTAGGGTACGTGGTTCACTAATTCCTACATTCACAGTGGGCTTCCATAACCCATCACCCGAGTGGTCCACATATAGTTAATATCCCGAACGCCAAGAATGCAGACAGCTGCAACAGGTCTATTCCCACTCGTGGGTGTTCATGACACCCATAGTGTGGGAAAAGAACCTGTGGCAAGTGCAGCGAGCCACCAATCCCGCAGCGTGGTGCGTGCAGCGAGCCCGCAAGGGGCTTTCTAGCATTACCAAGCTGCTGGCATTCTGACGGCCGGAATTCCAGTGTCCGTATACTGCCAGGATTCCATACCCAACCCCTTCCAAAATAAATCTCTCATAACAAATTACTAGAGGGGTAAAAACCTTAAGAATATCTTGGTTAAAACATGGCTGCAACTAGGGAGGGGGGAGTGTGTGTGACCTGTGCGATGGATCAGATGGGGCGCCAGGACAGTCACTTTAACCCCTAACACCCCACCTCTCCCTGCAGCTGCGGTTGCAAGGATCCGGACGCACTGCACTGAATAAACTGAAAGTAAACTAGAGACCTTGCAGGGGCTGCTGGGAACTGTAGTTTATTTTCAGTTTCTTCACAGTAATGTGGCCGGCTCCTTGCGGTGAAGAAACTGAAAATAAACTACAGTTCCCAGCAGCCCTTGCGAGGGCTGTAGTTTACTTTCAGTTTATCCATTGCAGTGCGTCTGGCTCCTTTCAGCCGCAGAGGGAGGGGGTGTCAGAGGGAGCCAGGTTAAGATGGATCATGGGGGGAGAGTTAACTCAGCCCCCAAGTCTTTAATCAGCCACAGTGCATTCCAGAGGTGCAGTCCAAAAAGGGGGCAGGGCTACAAGGAACTGCACTGTCAGTGCCAGGCCAGCCAGCATGGTAGTGAGGAGGGGAGGAGAGTGGAGATCTCACTAGCCAGCATCAGCCTGAGCCTGCCTAAATGGTGAGTGTGACTCAGGGAAGGGGCACTGTATGTACTTATGTGTGTGATTACTCCCTCTCCCTCACCCCTCTATCCCATCTCTCTCTCCTTCTCTCACCCGTGGGGCGGCGTAATGAGGGGTACCTCTGTGTAATAGTATAATTAGTATAAGTTTGCACTACTGCGTGGAGCAGTTGGAATTTTTTTTTTGTTAATTCATATTTGTATTATTATTATTTTTTATTTTATTTTTGTATATATATATTTCTCTAACGTCCTAGTGGATGCTGGGGACTCCGTCAGGACCATGGGGAATAGCGGCTCCGCAGGAGACAGGGCACAAAAAGTAAGCTTTTAGGATCACATGGTGTGTACTGGCTCCTCCCCCTATGACCCTCCTCCAAGCCTCAGTTAGGTTTTTGTGCCCGTCCGAAAAGGGTGCAATCTAGGTGGCTCTCATAAAGAGCTGCTTAGAAAAAGTTTTTTAGGTTTCTTATTTTCAGTGAGTCCTGCTGGCAACAGGCTCACTGCTACGAGGGACTTAGGGGAGAGAAGTGAACTCACCTGCGTGCAGGATGGATTTGCTTCTTAGGCTACTGGACACCATTAGCTCCAGAGGGATCGAACACAGGCCCAGCCATGGAGTCCGGTCCCGGAGCCGTGCCGCCGACCCCCCTTGCAGATGCCGAAGTTGAAGAGGTCCAGAGGTCCGGAAACAGGCGGCAGAAGACTTTCAGTCTTCATAAGGTAGCGCACAGCACTGCAGCTGTGCGCCATTGTTGTCGGCACACTTCACACCAGCGGTCACTGAGGGTGCAGGGCGCTGGGGGGGGCGCCCTGGGCAGCAATGTATAATACCTTTTTCTATGGCTAAAATACATCACATATAGCCCTTGAGGCTATATGGATGTATTTAACCCCTGCCATATATCGCAAACTCCGGGAGAAGAGCCCGCCGTTTTAGGGGGCGGGGCCTATTCTCCTCAGCACACAGCGCCATTTTCCTGCTCAGCTCCGCTGTGAGGAAGGCTCCCAGGACTCTCCCCTGCACTGCACTACAGAAACAGGGTAAAACAGAGAAGGGGGGCATATTTTGGCGATATTTTTATATATTAAGCGCATATAACAGAAACAACACCTTTTAGGGTTGTTTATATACATTTTTATAGCGCTTTGGTGTGTGCTGGCAAACTCTCCCTCTGTCTCCCCAAAGGGCTAGTGGGGTCCTGTCTTCGATAAGAGCATTCCCTGTGTGTCTGCTGTGTGTCGGTACGTGTGTGTCGACATGTATGAGGACGATGTTGGTGTGGAGGCGGAGCAATTGCCGGTAATGGTGATGTCACCCCCTAGGGAGTCGACACCGGAATGGATGGCTTTAATTATGGAATTACGTGATAATGTTAGCACGCTGCAAAAGTCAGTTGACGACATGAGACGGCCGGAAAACCAGTTAGTACCTGTCCAGGCGTCTCAGGCACCGTCAGGGGCTGTAAAACGTCCCTTACCTCAGTCAGTCGACACAGGTACCGACACAGATGAATCTAGTGTCGACGGTGAAGAAAGAAACGTATTTTCCAATAGGGCCACACGTTATATGATCACGGCAATGAAGGAGGCTTTGCATATCTCTGATACTGCAGGTACCTCAAAGGGGGGTATTATGTGGGGTGTGAAAAAACTACCTGTAGCTTTTCCAGAATCAGAGGAATTGAAAGACGTGTGTGATGAAGCGTGGGTTAACCCCGATAGAAAACTGTAATTTCAAAGAAGTTATTGGCATTATACCCTTTCCCACCAGAGGTTAGGGCGCGCTGGGAAACACCCCCTAGGGTGGATAAGGCGCTCACACGCTTATCAAAACAAGTGGCGTTACCGTCTCCTGATACGGCCGCCCTCAAGGATCCAGCTGATAGGAGGCTGGAAACTACCCTGAAGAGTATATACACACATACTGGTGTTATACTGCGACCAGCAATAGCCTCAGCCTGGATGTGCAGTGCTGGGGTGGTGTGGTCGGATTCCCTGACTGAAAATATTGATACCCTGGATAGGGACAGTATTTTATTGACTATAGAGCAATTAAAGGATGCTTTTCTTTATATGCGAGATGCTCAGAGGGATATTTGCACTCTGGCATCGAGAGTAAGTGCGATGTCCATATCTGCCAGAAGAAGTTTATGGACGCGACAGTGGTCAGGTGATGCGGATTCCAAACGGCATATGGAAGTATTGCCGTATAAAGGAGAGGAATTATTTGGGGTCGGTCTATCGGATCTGGTGGCCACGGCAACAGCCGGAAAATCCACTTTTTTACCTCAGGTCACCTCCCAACAGAAAAAGACACCGTCTTTTCAGCCGCAGTCCTTTCGTTCCTATAAGAACAAGCGGGCAAAAGGACAGTCATATTTGCCCAGAGGCAAAGGAAGGGGTAAGAGGGTGCAGCAAGCAACTACTTCCCACGAACAGAAGCCCTCCCCGGCTTCTACAAAGCCCTCAGCATGACGCTGGGGCTGTGCAAGCGGACTCAGGGGCGGTGGGGGGTCGACTAAAGATTTTCAGCACACAGTGGGCGCGCTCACAGGTGGACCCTTGGATCCTGCAGGTAGTATCTCAGGGTTACAAGTTGGAATTCGAAAAGTCTCCCCCTCGCCGGTTCCAAAAGTCTGCTTTACCAACGTCTCCCTCAGAAAGGGCGACGGTATTGGAAGCCATTCACAAGCTGTATTCTCAGCAGGTGATAGTGAAGGTACCCCTCCTACAACAGGGAAAGGGGTATTATTCCACACTATTTGTGGTACCGAAGCCGGACGGTTCGGTAAGACCTATTCTAAATCTGAAATCCTTGAACCTGTACATACAGAAATTCAAGTTCAAGATGGAGTCACTCAGAGCAGTGATAGCGAATCTGGAAGAAGGGGACTTCATGGTGTCCCTGGACATAAAAGATGCTTATCTGCATGTCCCAATTTACCCTTCACACCAAGGGTATCTCAGGTTCGTGATACAAAACTGTCATTATCAGTTTCAAACGCTGCCGTTTGGTTTGTCCACGGCACCTCGGGTCTTTACCAAGGTAATGGCCGAAATGATGGTTCTTCTACGAAGAAAAGGCGTATTAATTATCCCTTACTTGGACGATCTCCTGATAAGGGCAAGGTCCAGAGAACAGCTGGAAGTCGGAGTAGCACTAACCCAAGTAGTGCTTCAACAACACGGGTGGATTCTGAATCTTCCAAAATCTCAATTGACCCCGACGACACGTCTGCTGTTTCCTGGGAATGATTCTGGACACTGTTCAGAAAAAGGTGTTTCTCCCGGAGGAGAAAGCAAGGGAGTTATCCGAACTTGTCAGGAACCTCCTAAAACCAGGAAATGTGTCAGTACATCAATGCACAAGAGTCCTGGGAAAGATGGTGGCTTCTTACGAAGCAATTCCATTCGGCAGATTCCACGCACGAATATTTCAGTGGGATCTGCTGGACAAATGGTCCGGATCGCATCTGCACATGCATCAGCGGATAACACTGTCACCAAGAACAAGGGTGTCTCTTCTGTGGTGGTTGCAGAGTGCCCATCTGTTAGAGGGCCGCAGATTCGGCATACAGGACTGGGTCCTGGTGACTACGGATGCCAGCCTACGAGGCTGGGGAGCAGTCACACAGGGAAGAAACTTCCAGGGCGTGTGGTCAAACCTGGAGACGTCTCTTCACATAAATATACTGGAGCTAAGAGCGATTTACAATGCTCTAAGCCTGGCAAAACCGCTGCTTCAGGGTCAGCCGGTGTTGATCCAGTCGGACAACATCACGGCAGTCGCCCACGTAAACAGACAGGGCGGCACGAGAAGCAGAAGAGCAATGACAGAAACTGCAAGGATTCTTCGCTGGGCGGAAAATCATGTCATAGCACTGTCAGCAGTGTTCATTCCGGGAGTGGACAACTGGGAAGCAGACTTCCTCAGCAGACACGACCTCCACCCGGGAGAGTGGGGACTTCATCCAGAAGTCTTCCACATGATTGTGAACCGTTGGGAAAAACCAAAGGTGGACATGATGGCGTCCCGCCTCAACAAGAAACTGGACAGATATTGCGCCAGGTCAAGAGACCCTCAGGCAATAGCTGTGGACGCTCTGGTAACACCGTGGGTGTACCAGTCCGTGTATGTGTTTCCTCCTCTGCCTCTCATACCAAAGGTACTGAGAATTATACGGCTACGGGGAGTAAGAACAATACTCGTGGCTCCGGATTGGCCGAGAAGGACTTGGTACCCGGAACTTCAAGAGATGCTCACGGAAGAGCCGTGGCCTCTACCGTTAAGAAGGGATCTGCTTCAGCAGGGACCTTGTATGTTCCAAGACTTACCGCGACTGCGTTTGACGGCATGGCGGTTGAACGCCGGATTCTAAAAGAAAAGGGCATTCCAGAGGAAGTTATTCCTACCTTGATTAAAGCCAGGAAGGAAGTGACCGCACAACATTATCACCGCATTTGGAGAAAATATGTTGCGTGGTGTGAGGCCAAGAAGGCCCCAACGGAGGAATTTAAATTGGGTCGATTCCTACATTTCCTGCAGGCAGGATTGTCTATGGGCCTCAAATTGGGGTCTATTAAGGTTCAAATTTCGGCCTTATCGATTTTCTTCCAGAAAGAATTGGCTTCAGTGCCTGAAGTACAAACCTTTGTCAAAGGTGTACTACATATACAGCCCCCGATTGTGCCTCCAGTGGCACCGTGGGATCTCAACGTAGTTTTGGATTTTCTCAAATCCCATTGGTTTGAGCCGCTCAAATCGGTAGATTTGAAGTATCTTACATGGAAAGTAACCATGCTACTGGCCCTGGCTTCAGCCAGGAGAGTATCAGAGTTGGCGGCTTTATCGTACAAAAGCCCATATCTGATTTTCCATTCGGACAGGGCAGAACTGCGGACGCGTCCTCAGTTTCTGCCTAAGGTGGTTTCGGCTTTTCACTTGAACCAGCCTATTGTGGTGCCTGCGGCTACTAGCGACTTGGAGGACTCCAAGTTGCTGGACGTTGTCAGAGCATTGAAAATATATATTTCAAGGACGGCTGGAGTCAGAAAATCTGACTCGCTGTTTATCCTGTATGCACCCAACAAGATGGGTGCTCCTGCGTCTAAGCAGACGATTGCTCGTTGGATCTGTAGCACAATCCAACTTGCACATTCTGTGGCAGGCCTGCCACAGCCTAAATCTGTAAATGCCCACTCCACAAGGAAGGTGGGCTCATCTTGGGCGGCTGCCCGAGGGGTCTCGGCATTACAACTTTGCCGAGCAGCTACGTGGTCAGGGGAGAACACGTTTGTAAAATTTTACAAATTTGATACTCTGGCTAAGGAGGACCTGGAGTTCTCTCATTCGGTGCTGCAGAGTCATCCGCACTCTCCCGCCCGTTTGGGAGCTTTGGTATAATCCCCATGGTCCTGACGGAGTCCCCAGCATCCACTAGGACGTTAGAGAAAATAAGAATTTACTTACCGATAATTCTATTTCTCATAGTCCGTAGTGGATGCTGGGCGCCGATCCCAAGTGCGGATTGTCTGCAATACTTGTACATAGTTATTGTTACAAAAATCGGGTTATTATTGTTGTGAGCCATCTTTTCAGAGGCTTCTTCGTTGTTATCATACTGTTAACTGGGTTCAAATCACAAGTTGTACGGTGTGATTGGTGTGGCTGGTATGAGTCTTACCCGGGATTCAAGATCCTTCCTTATTGTGTACGCTCGTCCGGGCACAGTACCTAACTGAGGCTTGGAGGAGGGTCATAGGGGGAGGAGCCAGTACACACCATGTGATCCTAAAAGCTTACTTTTTGTGCCCTGTCTCCTGCGGAGCCGCTATTCCCCATGGTCCTGACGAAGTCCCCAGCATCCACTACGGACTATGGCCCTCATTCCGAGTTGATCGCTCGCAAGGCGAATGTAGCAGAGTTACACACGCTAAGCCTACGCCTACTGGGAGTGTATCTTAGCTTCTTAAAATTGCGACCGAAGTATGCGCAATATTGCGATCACAAACGACTTAGCAGTTTTAGAGTAGTTTCAGACTTACTCTGCCTGTGCGATCAGTTCAGTGCTTGTCGTTCCTGGTTGACGTCATAAACACACCCAGCGTTCGTCCAGGCACTCCCACCGTTTCTTCGGCCACTCCTGCGTTTTTTCCGGAAACGGTAGCGTTTTCAGCCACACGCCCATAAAACGCCGTGTTTCCGCCCAGTAACACCCATTTCCTGTCAATCACAATGCGATCGCCGGAGCGATGAAAAAGCCGTGAGTAAAAATACTATCTTCAAAGCAAAGTTACTTGGCGCAGTCGCAGTGCGAACATTGCGCATGCGCACTAAGTGGAATTTCACTGCGATGCGATGAAAAACACCGAGCGAACAACTCGGAATGAGGGCCCATGAGAAATAGAATTATCGGTAAGTAAATTCTTATTTTTTTTTTTGGGGGGGTGCCAAATTACTGCCTTGCCCCGGGCGCCGAAAAGCCTAGTTTCGGCCCTAGTCAAAACTAATATAACATCACAGAAATAGACACCGACACTAGCTGTTGTATATTACTAGTGTTTTATTGATGTGTCTCATGTGTGGCTATCTGGATCCTGGACAGTACTTCTTGCACACACACACGGGTAAAAAAACAGTATATGACATTGAACTGTACATCTGTGAGAGTGACACATATGAGTCATGAACTGAGATTAGCAGTGGCAGTCATTACTTCATTATTCACAGTAATGGCTTCACACAAGAGTAAGAAACAGTAGTGAGCTATATATCATCTAAAAGCCATGAAGAACTGTAATTTCAAGACTACAGTATAATCAGAACCAAAGTAAGTGTTAGGAAGATCATGTAACGTATATAACACATTCATTATATTTGCCGAAGACAGTTTGCTAAAGGCTCCAGTGAGCTGTGTTGATTGGCCCAAGATAATTGTGAATCCAGCTAAATATATATCTTGCCAATGTAGATTTGGACAAATTTAAGCTTCAAATGACTACAGTACTCCATATGTGTGCAGTGCCGCCATCAGGGGGGGACTGCCAAGAATATAGTCCAGGGCCTGGACCCTTGGACAGAGAGGGGGACCCACCCACTGTCTGCTCCTACCGCCAGCTCCAGATACTTTATAAGAGGCTCCTACTGCCAGATGCTGCCCTATTCCTGCTGCCTGCTCCAGTCCTACTACTAGCCACCGCCACTGGCAACTACTGTCGGGTGCTGTCCTATGCCCACTGCCTTCTCTGTTCCTACCACTAGCTCCTAGTGCTGGCTGCAGTCCTACCATCATCCACTGCCTCCTACCATCAGTCACTGCCGTCACTGTACAATATACGGTAGTGTTTTGTTATTTTTGCTACCTGGCATGTGACATCATGGCGTCATGCCCGACCGCTGTAAGAAGGAAGAGCCGCATCGTATAAGGAGCAGCCAGAAGAAGACAAGTGTAAGTAATGCATCATGAGGGGGCTGGCTGGGGATGTACACATAATGCAGGGCTGGAGCATAGGCGTGCGCACAGGCACCCCCTAATGTCCGGCACCCCCTGCACACACACCTGCTGCTGCCGCCGATTCCTGTATCATGACGCTGAAGGGAGGAGAGCGCTGTGCGCGTCTCTCCTGCCCCTCACTGTTTCCCCGTGTCCGGCAGTCATTTAAAAATGTCTCTGGCTTTCAGCCAATCAGACCTCGTGGACCGGCTCTTGATTGGCTGCCGGCCCGTGAGCTTTGATTGGTTTACAAGCCAGCGCTATATTTATAATGGCCGCCGGAGACAGGGACTCTGTGAAGTGAGGCGCAGGAGACACGCGCAGTGCGCTCGCCTCCCTTTAGTGTCAGAGATGGGAATCGTCGGCACTGGCAGCAGGAGGGTGAGCACAAATGGGGGCATATGTATCTGGCGCCACTGGGGGCATTTATGTATCTGGCACCACTGGGGGCATATGTATCTGGCACTGCTGGGGGCATATGTATCTGGCACTGTTGAGAGCATTTATGTATCTGGCACCGCTGGGGGCATCTATGTATCTGGCACCGCTGGGGGCATTTATGTATCTGGCACCACTGGGGGCATACATATCTGCCACTGCTGGGGACATGTGTGTATCTGGCACCGCTGGGGGCAAATGTGTATCTGTCATCGCTGGGGGCAAGTGTGTATCTGGCACCTCTGGGGGCAAGTGTGTATCTGGCACTGCTGGGGGCAAGTGTGTATCTGGCATTGCTGGGGGAAGTGTGTATCTGGCACCGCTGGGGGAAAGTGTATATCTGGCACTACTGGGGGCAAGTGTGTATCTGGCCCCGCTTTGGGCAAGTGTGTATCTGGCACCGCTGGGGGCATTTGTGTATCTGGCACCTCTGGGGACATGTGTGTATCTGGCACCATTGGGGGCAACTGTGTATCTGGCATCACTGGGGTCAATTGTGTATCTGGCACCGCTCAGGGGCAAATGCAGGATTTCTAAGGGGGGGTTTCCATGTGTGTTTCTTTTTCATCCACTAGGGGTCTCTTGAGTACTCTAGGGATATGGACGGTTCCACAGGAACTAGGCACTGAATAGTTAAACTTTGACTATACCTCCCCTCCATATCCCAGAGTACCTCAGTGTTTTTTCGGTGCTCACCGAGACTAGGCTTGTGGAAGTTGATCCACAATTACTGAATTTTTTGATTCTTTTTTTTTGGAATCCTTTCCCCCTTCCAAGAAGGCGAGGGTCTGGGATAGGAAAGCTGCTGAAGCAGCTGTGGGTGTCGGACCTCTCTAGAAGAGCTCCCTCACTACCACGTGCAGGTCTCCTGCAGTAAAAGGCTGACAGTGCTTACAGAGAAGCCCCGTCATTGCCCTCACCACAGGGTCCAGGTATGTTGAACGGTGCTGTGTGGTATACTGTGTGTGTGGCCGCCGGCCGCTGCCTTCAGCCGCCCGCCGCCGCTTCCAGCGCCGCTGTTTATGCTGTGTCCCCCGCCGATCTGAGCCGTGCCGGCCACGTTGATTTATGCATAGGCTGCTCTACGGCTCTATGCAGCGCGCTCCCCAGCCCTCGATGCCGCTTCCGGCTCCCTCTCCACTATAGCCCGGCTCCATGTATAGAGAACGATACATGGAGCACGGGGGGGGGGGGGGCACACAAATGTGAGTAACTTTGATGCCACAGTGATGTTCCCTGCACACAGAAATGTCAGGGTCACTGGATAAAATCTCATGATTCAACTCTTGTTGATAAAAGCAGTATGTTTACTAGAATACAGCAGCGCTGCATATGTATTACAATAGGCTATGAAGTCTTTGTTAAACAGGATATATGTTGCTCATATATGTGCAGGTTTGAATGCAACATAGTATGTTCATTAAATCTGCTTACATAATTATAAGTCTGCATATTTAACCATTTTTCCTGTTGTTTTTCCAGAATTTCCTGTATTACATCTCTCCTCCATTGAAGGCGCAGGGGTGTTAAGGGGAATTTGGAAGCAGGCATATTGCTGACGTGTACTGCACTTGGCCAGATATATATTTGTAAAGACACCTTAGTGCTATTTACTGAGTCGCGCAAGTTGTATTTTGTATTGTCTGTTGGTATAATGAGTAAGACACCAGCAAAGACTATTATTCTTATCATAACTGTTTATAATGATATTATCCCAAAGACTGCAAATCTGAATCATGGCTGTGGTCAGCCAAATACTGGCTTTGTTCACTGTTGTAAAGTAAGTTGTGTTATACAATTGGTCAGCACATGGTGATTAGAAAACAGTATCTGTGGAGCACTGCAAGCATTGTGAGTTCAGGCTCACCTGCAGCAGCTTTGCTTAATTCACTTAGCCACACCACAATTGGATACGCCCGATCTCATCTGATCATGGAAGCTGAGCAGTGTTGGGCCTGGTTAGCCACCTGGGAATACAAGGTGCTGTAGGTATTTTTAAATCTACAGCCACACCACACTGGATTCGGGACCCATTAACTAAGCTGCGGTTAAGCAGCAGACTTCTCAGGTTTTTAAGCCTGTGAGTGGTCACATTTAGTTTCATACTTCTAAGAATTATTATACTTCTGAATCAGGATATATCTGGATATATGTATATGGGTATATAATATATATGTGTATGTGTGTATGTATGCATATATGAAATATATATTTATAAGGTCTGAGTATGTCTGAATATACATGGTTGTAAATGTGTATATCTGTGTATGTATATATATATATATATATATATATATATATCTGTAATATGCTGACATTAAAAATCTATTTTGGCAAGACTACAGTGGCGCAATTGGTCGGCACACAGTGCTTATTAAACAGTATCTGTTTAGCACTGCAAACATTGTGAGTTCAGGCCTCACCTCCCCAGATCCCCAGTATCCTAATGGATAGGACACTGCCCTCCTAAACCAGGGATTGTGGGTTCAGGTACCATCTGGATTGCAAGTCACTACAGCAACCATTTCATCACCAGAGTTGATGTTTAAACAGCAGCTTTTGCTTATTATTTTTACAGGTGGCTCTGTAGCTAAGTGGTTAGGCTTCCCGCCCACAGTGAACATTGTGATTGCATGGACACTGGTTCAGATCCTGGTTTAACAGGTGTAATATATATATATATATATATAAAATAAAAAAACAAAAAACATGGTAGGACACCATTTTTTTTTACGTTACTTCCTGGGTCTTTGCTGGTGGTTGCTGCCCTACAACACTCAGCCTCTGGGGGAGCCGGGGGTTGTTAGGAATTTAATTTATTAATTGTTTTTGACAGCATGTCTCTACAGGAAGATTCACTATTGCTGGAAACCACATGTACGGTAATGCAGGTTTATACACAGATTGCAGGTTTATACACAGATTACTTCCGTGGTGTACTTATTGGTCGGGGTACATGATCACTAAGTCTAATGCATAATCAAACAAGCAGCTTCGCTGCAGAGTCGGTCACACAGTGTGTCGGACAAATTCGACTGCGCAGACAGACCCTTACCGGTCCTCTTTGGGGGGAATGCGGGCGCATGTACTGCCTGAGAGGGAAAAATTTACTGTTTCAGCTAGATTGTTGCGGTCGATTCGCCGCCAGCCCTCATAGCACCAGGCCAGTACGTCAGGTTCTCAGTGAAGGCTGAACAATTTCCAATGAGAGACAATTGCAATTATTGGGCGTTTAACTACCTATCGGAGTGTACCCTACACAGCAGTACGGCTGTTGCTTCGCCCTGCTTGGTAAGGGTTTGAGGTAACAAGGCTGTAGTGGCAGGGCGCTCCAGTTCAGGTTTGCCCTAAATAAAGACCACCTTACACTTCTTGCTGCCTACAGCTTCTGTGAAGTTGGCAGTTGGTTCTTGCATCTCAGCTTCGCTAGTGGCGCACAACGTCCACTTTGGCTACGTTCCAAACGAGAATAGATCGCAGACCGAGTGGGGGGGGGAATCTGATTTCCTACCATTGTCTACGCGAATTCCTGAATGATTCCGTCTCAACGATTTCAATTCCTAGGTATGATTCTCGATACGGTAAATCAAAGAATTTACCTACCCGAACAGAAGTACAGGTCATTCGTCATCTGGTACAATTAGTGCTCAAGCCTCGCACAGTCTCGGTTCATTTGTAATTCGCCTATTAGACACAATGGTGGCGGCTTTTGAAGCTCTTCAGTTCGTTCTTTTTAACTGGATGTGCTCGCAATGGTTGGCTGGTGCCTAACGAGTACAGTGTCTGCCTGCAATGCATGCCAAAAACAATAGTCGGGCTCGCTTCTGCAGATTCACCGCAGGGTGAGGTGGTCTCCAAGGGCCAGGGTGTCTGTACTCTGGTGGCTCAAAGTACAGAATCTAACCGCAGGGAAACGGTTCGGCGCCTGGAATTGGATAATTCTCACGGCGGAAGCGAGTCTCAGAGGTTGGGGAGCTGTAGTTCAAAATTTTCAGCTCCAGGGTCTCTGGGCGGATCACGAAAGATTGCTGTCTATAAATGTCCTGGAACTCCGGGCAATTTACAATGCGCTATGACAAGCAGTGCACATGCTGCAGGCTCAGGCTGTTAAGGTGGTCAGACAATGCGACGGTGGTCGCATACATCAACAAACAAGGAGGAACGAAAAGCCGCATGGCAATGCGGGAAGTAGCTCGAGTCCTCAATTGGGCCGAGGTGATTTTGTCAGCAGTATTCATTCCGGGAGTGGACAACTGGGAGGCGGATTATCTCAGCTGCCGGGATTTTTATCCAGGATGTGCATTAAATCCAGAAGTGTTTCACATGCTGGTCCAGAAGTAGGGTTACCCGCAAGTGGACCTGATGGCATCTCGCCACAATTATCAAACGCCCCAGTACGTGTCCAGAACGAGAGATCCAAAGGCAGTGGCGGTGGATGCTCTCACAATCAAGTGGCCATACAGTCTCGTGTATCTGTTTCCACCGTTTTCCGCTGCTCCCTCTGTTGCTAAAATGGATCAAAAGAGAGTCCATCACAGTCATACTAGTGGCGCCTCATTGGCCTCGGAGAGCTTGGTTTTCAGATCTCCACGGTCTACTCGCGGATGTTTTTTGGCCGCTCCCACTGCGTCCAGACCTGTTACAACAGGGTCCGTTCTTTTTCTCCGATTTAGCACGGCTGCGTTTGATGGAGTGGCTGTTGAGACAGCCCTCTTAAAAAGAGAGTGCATTCCAGAATAGGTTATACCAACCATGTTACGAGCTAGGAAGCCGGTTACGGCAGCTCATTATTACAGAATTTGGCGTGCCTATATAGGTTGGTGTGAAGTTCGGAAGTTTCCGACATTATCTTTCAAGTTATCCCGTCTTTTGTTATGTCTACAGATGGGGTTAGATGGAGGTCGGCATTTATCCACACTAAAGGTGCAGATATCTGCGTTGTCAATTTATTTTCAAAGAAGATTGGCTCTATTGCCGTCGGTACACACCTTTATGCAGGGTGTCTTCAAAGTACAGCCTCCATTTCACTCCACTTACTGCGCCATGGGACTTGAATCTGGGTTTAGATTTCTTAAAAAGTCTTTTTGTTTCGAACCCTTACAACAAGTGGATATTAAGTTTCTCACTTGGGAAACAATTTCTCTCCTAGCCTTAGCTTCGGCAGGGCGGGTTTCAGTTTTGGGTGCCTTGTCATGCAAGCCACCGTATTTAGTGTTTCATAATGACAGAATGAAATGTTAGACGAATCCCGCTTTCCTGCCAAAAGTAGGGTCCTCTTTTCACATCAATCATCCAATAGTAGTTCCTGTGTTAACAGGAGATTCTGGACTTTTGGTTGTGGTACGCACATTACGAGTTTATGTATTCCGAACGTCTACAGTTCCTAAGACGGATACGTTGTTATTCTCTATGATGCGGCCAAGATGGGTTGGCCACCTTCTAAGCAAACCTTATCCAGATGGATAAAACTGACCATACGTCAGGCTTACCTTCATGTTAGGTTACAGCCGCCTACATCAGTAACAGCTCATTCCACACGTTCTCCGGGAATGTCATGGGCAGCTGGTCGTGGAGTTCTACGACACAGCTTTGCAGTGCGGCTACATGGTCTTCAGTGCACATGTTTGTGCGCTTTTACAGGTTTGATACCTTTGCGGCATCAGCATCTAGCTTTGGCCGTCTAGTGTTACAAGTGCCAAACAGCTCTCCCGCCCAGGGGGAAACTTTGGTACGTCCCTAGAGTACTCCAGTAACCCCTAGTGGATGAAAAATAAAATAGGATTTTGGTACTTACCAGGTAAATCCTTTTCTTTGAATCCATATGGGGCACTGGACGCCCACCCAGAGCAGTTGTTTACCTGGTTGTGGTAAGTGCAGGGAATTTTATGGTAACACACTCTTACCGACTGTTTCAAATTAGAAATTCTATCGGGTTGGTGTCAACTGTTAGTTGTCAGTTTCGTTTTGTGTCAACTTTATTGTTGTCCGTTTTTGGTTATATGTATTTCTCCATTGTCAACCTCTATAGCTCCAGTTCGGCTCAGTAAAAAAACACTGAGGTACTCTGGGATATGGATGGGAGGTATAGTCAAAGTTTAACTATTCAGTGCCTTGTTCCTGTGGAACCGTCCATATCCCTAGAGTACTCCAGTGCCCCCTATGGATTCAAAGAAAAGGATTTACCTGGTAAGTACCAAAATCCTATTTTTGCTATGTTGTTGCTGCATATAACAGCATTTACTAGCAGCACTGCGATGCGTATGCATCATGGTATGCCGTGCTCAGTCGAAGTTAATGGATAGTGGGAACACGCGTCCCACGTTATGAATGATGCGATGTGGCAACAACATAGCAGGACACATCTATATACAGTATTTACACAAATGGGATCCCAGGGGTCGATATACCGATGCCGGGATCCCGATGGAGGACACCTTCACGGCGTCAATGTACTGACGCAAAACGGGATGCCGGCGTCAAAATACAGACAGCCTGCATCCCAAACGTCCGCACAGCGGAATGCACTGGGAAGGGGGGGGGGAGGATAGGTTCGGGCTGCAGAAGGGGGTTAGACTTAAGGTACACTCCCGGGAAGGTTAGGGAATGGAGAGGGAGGGTTAGGCACATACAGGGGGAGGTTAGGGTTAGGCACCTAGCGGGGAGGGTTAGGTTTAGGCAGCGGGAAAGGGAGGGTTAGGGTTAGGCATCACTTGGGATGGTTAGGGTAGGGACAACATGAGGGTTAGGGGGCTAAATGAGGGGCTGTCGGGATTATAATAGACGGGATGCCGCTGTCGGTATACTGACTGCTGGCATCCCATCCATCAGTATCTCATACTGATCCCAGATATATATATATATATATATATATATATATATGTATATATAATGGAAACCAGTCCATAGATAGATAGATAGATAGATGTAGAATACAGATAGAAAGATAAACGTAGAAGCACTAGAGAGAGAAAGAAAGAGACACTGTAGATAGATAAGAGACAGAAGAAAACTGAGTGAGAAAGACTGTAGACAGATCACACACAAAGCCAAACTCTTCCTCTGTAGGATCCCAGCTCCTGTGTGTGTGATCTCTGGAGTCCCCTGTGTCAGGTCAGGTCTCTCCCCCACGTTTCCTGCTCCTGCCTCTGAGCTGCATGCCTCATGTCATGTCAGCTCAGTGCTCAGGGACGACTTCTTGCTGTGTGGACAGCACAAATGAAGATGGGGGCCTCTAGAGGCTCCTGGCAGTACTGCACTCGGCAGTGGCACTATACTGTAGCTCCTCTCTGTCAGCGTCCGGCTGGCTCATCATAACAGCCGTCCAGGTCAGAGATGCAGACAGAGTGTCTGACGGCCAGCACTGATCAGGGGGGGTTTCTGGGTACTCAGAAACCCCCCCTGCGTGCGCTACTGCCGCTGGGAGCAAGTGTGTATCTGGCACTGCTGGGGGCATTTGTGTATCTGGCACTGCTGGGGGCAAGTGTGTATCTGGCACTACTGGGGGCAAGTGTGTATCTGGCACTGCTGGAGGCAAGTGTGTATTTGGCACTGCTGGCGGCAAGTGTGTATCTGGCTCCGCTGGCGGCAAGTGTGTATCTGGCACCACTGGGGGCATATGTTTATATTGCTTTGAGTGCCAATAGGCGGTGCTAGACACACCCAATAGGCGGTGCTAGACAAGCCCAGTAGGTGGTGCCAAACACACCCCTACGACGGTGCACCCCTAATAAAATGTTCTGTGCACGCCTATGGGCTGGAGAGACAAAGTTCAAACTATGTACTACAACTACTTAATACCAACTACTACATATTTACTTTTAAGTAATTCTCCGAAAATGATGCTCTGCTTTCTTTTATTATTATCTTTACAGTGAGGGCACATTGGCCCATACAGAGGCAGGGCCCAAATTATATTTTTGCACCTGGGCCCACCACTCACAAGTTCTGCCATCGGGCCCATACTTTAATACACTTTTATGTGTTTGTACATTTTTATAAGGCGCCCATAATTTTATTGTGATAACTTGTACTTTAACTGTAAGCTAGCTTAACACTACAAATAAAGACACGGACACCAATAGCTAGATTTAAAAGGTCAGACGGTATTTATTGATAGCTGACCTGAACTTTAAACTAGATTTTATGTTGGAGGAGGGCAAATGAAAAGACGCTACCAATGCCAGCTCCAGTCATCTAATTATACCACCAAAACTGAGGAGGGGACTACCACAACAACCACCTCCTACATGCCTAACCCGCATTGTGCAGGACCCACTACTCTTTCCTCTGGCAAATATGGATGCTCCCACAGGGGAGCGTCCGATTGTCCACCCGCAGGGTAAGGACACACTCGCCGTCTTTACAAAAGAGGGTGACCCACAATTACCACTTAGGCCTTAATGACTGCTGGCTGGTAGCGACTTTCCCGCCACAACAGAGGTTTCCAGACCACAACCGCCATCCCAAGAAAAAACATAAAAAATACCCCGTAAGCTAATGCAAAACCAGTTCTGGTGCATCCCGCTCAGCAAGAGTATGCAATGCAGGGAGGCGCCGGACAGAGAAGGAGCTCTCCCGGCACTGCTACCCTGCTGTTGCTGCTGGCTGCCGCTGCACCTGTCACTGCCAAAAATTCTAAGAGTGACCCAACAAGGCACACGTGCTCCGGCGTACCGATAGCAGCTGAAAAAGAAAAGATCACAAACATCTTTGACTAAAACAGACAATGAAAAAAAACACACAATAAACGGTACTAGAAACAAACCCAAGTGAAGGAGAAAACTCAAAAATCCTCCCAAGGACCTTTTGATATGCCAATTGTAATTAGGCCCCCTCGGAGGAAAATTTTAAAATTTGCTTCACACCCTCAATTCCTGAACGCAATCCGTTCAAAAACTGACGGGTAAACATAGTTTTTGGGTTTGCGCAACAGGCGCAACTAAAAACTTATCCAAACGTACATAAGTCTTATACAACACAGATTCCTAGCAGCCCAGCACCTGAATCGCTGCTGCTGAAGAAACTGCCGCCACAACATGCATAGCTGCCCCAATCCGCAAGGAATGGGTACCATAGCCTAAAATCTCAATTCAATGTAGATTCCCAGCGGCCCGGCACCTGATTCGCTGCCGCTGAAGAACCTGCTGCAGCAACATGCGCAGCTGCCCCAATCCGCAAGGAATGGGTACCATAGTCCCCGCACTGCAAATCCATGGCAATCGCCATTGCCGGAACACTGCAGAAAACTAATAACTGGGGAAGGGGACTCAGGAGGGCACCCAAAATAAAATGGCCACCCTTGAATGGCTGCACTCCCTCGCCAAGTGCAATGGGCAAAAAGCCTTGGCCCTCATTCCGAGTCGTTCGCTCTGTATTTTTCATCGCATCGCAGTGAAATTCCGCATAGTGCGCATGCGCAATATTCGCACTGCGACTGCGCCAAGTATCTTTGCTATGAAGATAGTATTTTTACTCACGGCTTTTTCCTCGCTCCGGCGATCGTAATGTGATTGACAGGAAATGGGTGTTACTGGGCGGAAACACGGCGTTTTATGGGCGTGTGGCTGAAAACGCTACCGTTTCCGGAAAAAACGCAGGAGTGGCCGGAGAAACGGGGGAGTGGTTGGGCGAACGCTGGGTGTGTTTGTGACGTCAAACCAGGAACGACAAGCACTGAACTGATCGCACAGGCAGAGTAAGTGTGGAGCTACTCTAAAACTGCTAAGTAGTTTGTGATCGCAATATTGCGAATACATCGGACGCAATTTTAAGATGCTAAGATACACTCCCAGTAGGCGGTGGCTTAGCGTGTGTAACTCTGCTAAATTCGCCTTGCGACCGATCAACTCGGAATGAGGGCCCTTATTCGCCTGCGGTCTAAGAAACAACCAATGACCCCGGCCATCCAGATCTGCCATAGAACATGCCATGCTGCACAGCATCTGGCCGTACCGCAATAAAACATCACTAAAGGGCAGGCCAGAGTCCAAGGATGACTTCCTACTGGCCACCAACCCACCGATCCGGCACGTCCCAAATAAAACCAGCGCAAAAGCTATCCTGAACAGCGCAACCTCAGAACCAGACTCAAAAATGAAAAGACCAGGTGGGATCCGCCAGCTGCAATAGTTTGGAGCGAAAAGAAATGCCCACAAGGGCAGACGCCATGGTCGCCCTAGACCTGCCCTCCCGAGAACAGCCCCAGACAAAGGCCATCAAAACAATCCTAAGGTGCCCTACCGGAGTGACCATACCTACTCAAGAAAGCCATTGACTCACGGTAAACGAGTCATCGTCCTGAGCATGGGAGGAGCCGACACTGACCCAGCCAAAGCAGCTATATCAGCTCGGCCATCTGCCAGACACAAGTCAAACACAGGAAACACCCATCAACCGCCGTCCGCCCAAATATGAAGTGCAACCACGCATCCGCCACCCCATTGGCCATGCCCGGGACGTGTCGCCGGGAAACATACACAGTGTCGCAGACACTCGGGAACCAAATGACGTAACAGGCGGAGGGGCTAGGGGGAGGAGGAACGCTGATCATGAAATAGCGTGAAAGTAATAGCACCGGAAAACAATAAACTGAACTGAAAACTGCAGAGCCCATAACACCGATTCGATGATGCTTGGAACAATTCCAACAACAGGAGGCCCCTGGTGAACCCACGGGAAAACCAAGATGCTGTGTGAAAAAATTGCATCAAACCGCAATGGCCCGAGGAAACATTGAAAAGCTGGAGACAACCGATAAGACAACGTGGCAACGGCCACAACACCCAAGGTTGAAAGAAATAAAAAAACAAAATTTAAAGAGCCCAGCTAGTATGTACCAGCATGAGCCACTCTTGCGCTGACCTGCGAAAACGGAAAAATACCCAGACGCCGCAGGACCTTGTCCATGGGTGGGTGACGGTAACCAGCGGCCGAAACTATCTCCAACCCCAAATGACCGAGGCAACACGTCAGACCCCCCCCCCCCATTTCATCTGAAGCAATGGGGACCCAGAACCTAAAAAAAAGACAAAGCCGAAGCCCAGATGTCACCGCAAAATGAGCAGCCACCCAGGCCTACAAAGAGAAGTCAACAAGACAGCGCGCCACCACGGGGGGCGGAAACGGCCTGCACGCACCAATGCAAAAACTGCCAAAATTGTTCAAAATAGGCACAGGAGACCGCACAGCAAGCAACCTACTTATAAATCCCTCCCCAACCAAATACCCAGAAACGGTAAAGAATACAGGTGGAAGGGGGAGAAGGCGAAAAGTGGACGAAAGGTCCAGCTTAGCCACCAGGGAATGACGACCGCAATTCCGAACCGAAAAACGAAGGACCTCATCAAAAGACTGATAATTCACCCATCAAAAGACTGATAACGCACCCTGCAGGAATCCGGAATGGCATTAAGAACCGAAACCCCCATGTGAGTGAGACAAATGTTGTATAAGGCGGGGGCGTGAGTAAAGGACCGCACATGCCCAAACGTATCACCGCCGGAAAGTCTGCCTATCACTTGAGGAAAATCACAAGCCAATGTATAAAGTATGACGCGCGACCCCACGCAGGAAAAATGAACATAAAAGTGTACAACAACAACCGAGAATCTGCCTGGTCAGGGTATAAAACAAAGCCAAGTACTAAGTACACCTACATTAACAGGGGAAGAGATCGTACTTGTCACCTCCACCGACCACCGCAAGAGAAAATGCATTTTACGACTGGGTGACCGCCCCACAAGCCGTGCAGGCGTGGCGAAAACGACATGTTTAACGCCTCTGCTGCGTCACCATAAGCAAAACACACACCCTCAGCCGACCTAGAATCCACAGAGCAGGCAGGAAAACTAAAAGGCCCCGCAACCACTAATGAAAATTGCGGAAGGCGTTCTTATCGGCTTAGCCTAATCAAAAACCGTGCCGCATGTCATCTGTAAGGGCGAACACGTGCACCCACGAACCGCTCCTAATCTCTCCCTCAACCTTTCCTTCATCCATATTTGCGCAAGGAACCATTCCAAAAACACAGTTAGGTGGGATTCCAACCGATGCCAGGCTTGCTATGATAGTGGAAGACCAGCCCCCTACCAACTGAGCTAACCAGTCAGCACAAACAAAAGGCGGGGGATCAGACGGAACCGCTGCCACTGACACCCGGACTGTCCAAACTATTGAAACTATGCGATGCTCAAGGAGCTGAGCTAACCTACACGGGCGCCCGGGGGACCCAGAGGAAACACTACTAGAAGAACTAAGAAGAAGAGCTAAAGGAATAAGGAGAAATAACTGCATGCTCACCCATACCTGAAGGGCCTGGAACCTTGGCAGCCGCCCCGACTGACGACGATCCTGCCCCAACGCCTCCTGATGACACCGACACCGGATCTCCCCCGACCTCCGTCTTTTGGACACCGACTCTGCGGGACTAGATGACTCCGAAACTGCAAACTCAGGGGGAACAAAAGCAGGGTTACAGCATGCATATCAACACCACCAACAGCAGGCAAAGGCAGAATGGGGGGGTGCACCACCTCACTGGAAACCGGAGGGCAACCCGGAGGTGAAGGCGGGGAGGTAACAAATATGATGCTTGCGGAACAGTGGTGGCAGGTGTAGCCCTGCCCTCCGGGACATCCCCATGCTATAGGCCAGCAGCCAGGGAGCCTGGGATCCCTAATCGGGGGGCCCAAGGGGAGTGCTGAGAACCCACGCAACCTGTCCGGGAATGAGAGGAGACTGCCAATATGACGTCTGTGGGGCTGGACTTTGGGGAAACTGATAAAACCCTGCAAAAAATGAGGGTGCAATGAAGTTTGAGGTCTGCTAAAGGACCATGTGGGCTGAACCCATAACTTGAACCCGTAAAATATGGGGAAAAAATGGGTCACCGACACAGGCAGACCGGTACTGAGAGCCGCCGGTAATGGGGAAAGGGAGCTTTCCTGCCAAAATAGCTGAAAAAAATATGCCTCTGTGAAACCTTGAGGGAAGCCACAACGGGGAAGGGGGGGAGGCCCGGCAGTGTGAGGGAAGGACACAGGAAAAAAATATGTGCCAGGCCCAGAACCAACTGCGGCATCCCAGAGCGCCCAGCAGGGAGCGCACAAACGCTCCCACTGTGGAACCCCGCAGCAGGCCCAAAGACCCTGATAGTGGGCCTAATAATGCCCCCATCTGCCGCCGTGCGACAGGTAACCCAACAAATGTGGAAACACACGACCGAGGGGCGCCCCCTGGGAGCCACAGACCCAGTACCCCCATCATCCACTATGGGATTCCCGCCAGAGAGACCCGCCGCAGCACTGGGACGCAGGCTGGCATGCCACAGCGGCTCCAGCACCACGCTCCCCACAATGGAAAGGCCGAGACCCCCGTCACATATGCTGGGGGACCCAGCGACAGTGCCCGGAGCTCCCCGGACTGTGCAGGCCCGCGGCACCGTCCCCCCGCTGCATGTGACCAGGAACCAGCCGACGCCACTGGTGAGTAGCATATGCCGCCAAGCGCCGCAGCCGGGGAAAAGGAGCAGGGACCGGGGGAGACGGCAGGTGGGAGGCACCTAAAGGTCAAGCACGCCAGGCATCCGAGGCCAAGACATGTAATTGAGGCCGCCGACAGCCAGCCGCGGACAAGGAGACGAGCTGCATCCACCAGCCACGGTGGTGGGGGGGGGGGGGTTTGACCGCCGAGGACATGGCAAGGTGGACAGCAGGGCAGGCAAGTGGAGTATCGTGAAAAGGAGAGGGAAGGGGAGGGGAGGCTGTGAGAGGGGTATTAACAAACAAACGGGACAGCTGAAGAAAACAAAAGGGGAAGGAAACTGTGATACTTAGCTGTCCAAATGGCAAGAGGAAGTATGAAGCACATGACCCAAGCTTTTATATGCACTGAAGCCTACACTCACAAATACTGATGGACAAGGGAAACAACCTATGGAAAATTTCCAAGGCCCCTTGGAAAACCACCTAGCAACTGCTTTGTCATAAACAACCAATCACAAAAAATGGGGCTCTTATATAGCCTTGCGCTTTTTCAGCTCTTATTATACACTAGTGCAATAAATTTGTTGTTGTTTTTTTGTGCTATTTCACTACATTTTTTATGTATAGCACCTTTCCTTATGTACATATGCCTATAGATTGTAAGCTTGCGAGCAGGGCCTTCCTACCTCTATGACTGTTATCACCCAGTTTGTAATTGTTATTTCAAATTGTAAAGCGCAACGGAATTTGCTGCGCTATATAAGAAACTGTTAATAAATAAATAAATAAATAAATAATGTACAGGGATACGAAAAATGGGTGGGGCTGTTTATTTTGTACGTACCAGGCCCCCCAGAAAACATACATTAGCAATAGATTGATGCATTGAATGCTACAGATGTGTTACTGTATGTAACCAACACCATCTTCAGCCTGATCCCACTTATGAGAAGAGGGTCCACAGTGTGTATGTATGACCTAATTTACCACATGGGCACACCGAACAGGAATAAATTGCTCCATTAGTTGAGGTCTTATCATTGCAAATCAGCTTTGCTTGATAAATAACACAACTGCAGCATTCTATAGCTAACTTATGTTGCCTTATAACAGGTTGGATTGTTTATATGCACTGTGAACTTTTTTTTTGCTAAATAGACCCCTTGGACCTCCATGGTTGATATTATATAAAAAAAAAATCTATTTATACTGAATATGTTTTTTGACATTTTTTAAAAGGAACATATTGTATCGACTGTCAGGTTTATTGATTGTATTTCTTAACATTGTTTTGTTAAAAGTAAATTTTACGGTGACATGTTTTAAATTCACTTAAGCTCATTGTCTATGTAATTGTACTTTTTCTTCATTTTAATTCATGCGCATAAAGTACACTAATAATCCCTGCATTCATTAAAGTATGATATGACATTTAACACAGTGTTAAGAGAGGTTAAATTAATTTTAATCATAATGACACATTTGATAAGGTGAATGGAATAATTTACAATTTAAAATTATTTAATACAAAACTGAGATTAGTTGTGCAGCTCCCATTTACTGAGAAGACAGCGACGGATTTTGTGACACCAGAATCACCGGGTAGAAATAATTTGTTGAAATCAATTAATCAAAGGTGCAGCAGAAACAGGAGACTTCTATTCCTCTTCAGACATTTCCAACAAATGTATTTTCTACGTACAGTCATTTTTCTTTGACATTTCTTAACGTCATCATAATGGAAAAATTTTTAATAGCGTTAAGAAATCTAAACTTTCTATAAACTGTAGATTGAATTTTAAGAGATACAGTGGCATCTGTTTGTCAGGTTGACCCTACTTAAGTCGACGGTCACTAGGGGGTGTATTCAATAACTGTCGGAAGCTGCCATCTTGTCGGAAAGACGGCAGCTTCCGACAGAAATAGGTCGGAAGGGATTCTGACCTATTCAATAGGGGCTGATTTTTTTTCTGACAAGTCGGGAATTCCAGA
Source organism: Pseudophryne corroboree (assembly GCF_028390025.1). NCBI lineage: Eukaryota > Metazoa > Chordata > Amphibia > Anura > Myobatrachidae > Pseudophryne > Pseudophryne corroboree. The sequence continues at coordinate 813,807,293 of NC_086448.1, forward strand.
CTTGTCGGAAAACACATGGATTGGCGGAATAGTCGCCGATCCGTGTGCTTCTGTCAGAAATGGGGCCAAATCCAACAGGTTTTGGCCCCCTTTTCAAGAAACTCAATCCAACTTGAAAATAAGTCGGATTGAGGTGAGGAGACGAACGGTGCTGTGGACAGCTGGGGAGCTGAGATCGGCGGCCGGTGGGAGGATCTGGCTGTGGGGGGACATGTTTGCGGTGCCGGGGGAGGCGCTGCAGGGAAGAGGTGCCTGGCAGAGCCCCCCCCGCCACCGCAGACATGTCACCCCGCTGCCAGCTCCTCCCACCAGCCGCCGATCTCAGGAGTATGTACAGTGTATCAAGCAGATAAATTAGTTTATGTTGAAACCAACTTCAAATCTTATTATATTAGACTCCTCACTGTCTCAGAATATATCAAATAAATATAAAGAAATGGAGACAAGCATATTGTAATCTGGGTGCAACAACAGTGAAAGAAAAATGAATTCACCTTATCTGATTTCCATACGATAAATATTTGGTAAGTCTTCCTAGTTGCAAGTAACGCGACTCATGTAATGTGTCCTCTTTCATCTTCTGTTTATAGACAAGGTCCATGTAATGGCAGTATTTTTTGTAGGTTGGAATCAGAAAGTTAATGAATATTACCAGTAAATGACTATTTCCAGTTTTAATGCATTAAGAAAAGCTTTAGCTCCTCAGCCAATCATAACAAGGTACAGTATCACAAGAAAGACATATTGACATGTAGTAACATTGTTAAATACTACATGCTGTCCATTAACTGAATGCTATCGTGCATGACTCATCAGCAACAACAAAAAACCACATCTGAGTCACCAGACTTAGAGGTCAGCCTGATTAGACTTCCGGTGTATGTTGTTTACTCAACTCTATAAAATGGTCTACATATGCCCAAACCTTTCACGGTGCTATTGGAGCATCACAATGCTGTACAGCTGTCCAATACATAGCCCAGGAGAGATAGATACCTTATCATGTTAACTACTGTTTATTCTCTATCACCTGTATCCAAACTCTGGTTTGGAATCAACATGTGGACTAACCTCCTTGCTCACATCTGCTATGCACCTACCAATTTTTAAGTACTATACCTAGCAAAAGACCAGAAAGCAGAAAACAGAGCTTTTAAAATCCCAACAGACAGAGGGAGTGGATAGGAGGATGCGCCAGTAATAAATACACTGAAGGAGTAATCCAACAGAATATGGACCAGGAACAAACAGAGTTGCAAAATCTGACATGCGCAGTAGGCAATCCAGGATGCTGAGAGGGCCTTCATGGTGCCATTTTCAGCAGCAGAGCACGGTGCCTCACAGGTCCTGATCAACCAATAGGCTGACTGCCTGTCGGACCTGGTGTGTGTGTCCCGAGACTATCTGAGGGCGGCTGTGTCACAGTCCTGACTCCAGTCCTTTAGGTAGCACTTTATTATTATTATGGGGACCCAGGGTGAGGGTGTCTGGTTTGAAAAGTTTACAGCTTCTAAAGCAAAAAAAAGGAGTTTGATGTAAACTATTGATGTAAAGGTTGAGTTTGACGACCATATTTGTATAATTTCGTATTATTGTCATTAGCCTATTTTTCTGTAGAATAAAACAAAATACAATTTGTATCAGCAAACAATAATTGAATCTGTGGTAAATTTGGACACAATTACAGATGTTTAGCTGAATGTGAGTGAAAAAATTGGTAGGGGTTGGGGAAGGCGGGGGCACCTCTATATTAGCCTGGGGCAGCTGGAACCCTTAATTAAGCCCTGGGAGTACATACTGTACTGTATGTGTTAGTGTGTCATAAGTGTAACATTAATCTGCATACAGATCTAGGGGTAGACATGCAGTATGGAAATGTAACTATAAATAAGCTGTGAAAGAATAATACATGTTTCTCTGACGTCCTAAGTGGATGCTGGGGACTCCGTCAGGACCATGGGGAATAGCGGCTCCGCAGGAGACAGGGCACAAAAGTAAAAGCTTTAGGATCAGGTGGTGTGCACTGGCTCCTCCCCCTATGACCCTCCTCCAAGCCTCAGTTAGATCTTTGTGCCCGGCCGAGAAGGGTGCAATCTAGGTGGCTCTCCGACCTAAAGAGCTGCTTAGAGTAAAAGTTTTGTTAGGTTTTTTTATTTTCAGTGAGTCCTGCTGGCAACAGGCTCACTGCATCGAGGGACTTAGGGGAGAAGAAGTGAACTCACCTGCGTGCAGGATGGATTGGCTTCTTAGGCTACTGGACACTAGCTCCAGAGGGACGATCACAGGTACAGCCTGGATGGGTCACCGGAGCCGCGCCGCCGACCCCCTTGCAGATGCTGAAGAGAGAAGAGGTCCAGAAATCGGCGGCTGAAGACTTCCCAGTCTTCTTAAGGTAGCGCACAGCACTGCAGCTGTGCGCCATTGCTCTCAGCACACTTCACACCAACGGTCACTGAGGGTGCAGGGCGCTGGGGGGGGCGCCCTGAGCAGCAATGAAAGTACCTATGCTGGCTAAAAATACATCACATATAGCCCCTGGGGCTATATGGATGTATTTAACCCCTGCCAGGTTGTCAGAAAAACGGGAGAAGAAGCCCACCGAAAAGGGGGCGGGGCCTATTCTCCTCAGCACACAGCGCCATTTTCCCTCACAGAACTGCTGGTGGGAAGGCTCCCAGGCTCTCCCCTGCACTGCACTACAGAAACAGGGTTAAAACAGAGAGGGGGGGCATTTTTGTGGCGATATTATTACATATTAAGATGCTATAAGGGAAAACACTTATATAAGGTTGTCCCTGTAAAATTATAGCGTTTTGGTGTGTGCTGGCAAGCTCTCCCTCTGTCTCCCCAAAGGGCTAGTGGGGTCCTGTCCTCTATCAGAGCATTCCCTGTGTGTGTGCTGTGTGTCGGTACGTGTGTGTTGACATGTATGAGGACGATGTTGGTGAGGAGGCGGAGCAATTGCCTGTAATGGTGATGTCACTCTCTAGGGAGTCGACACCGGAATGGATGGCTTATTTAGGGAATTACGTGATAATGTCAACAAGCTGCAAGGTCGGTTGACGACATGAGACGGCCGGCAAACCAATTAGTACCTGTCCAGGCGTCTCAAACACCGTCAGGGGCTTTAAAACGCCCATTACCTCAGTCGGTCGACACAGACACAGACACTGACTCCAGTGTCGACGGTGAAGAAACAAACGTATTTTCCATTAGGGCCACACGTTACATGTTAAGGGCAATGAAGGAGGTGTTACAAATTTCTGATACTACAAGTACCACAAAAAAGGGTATTATGTGGGGTGTGAAAAAACTACCTGTAGTTTTTCCTGAATCAGATAAATTAAATGAAGTGTGTGATGATTAAAGGCGCTCACACGCTTATCAAAACAAGTGGCGTTACCGTCTCCAGATACGGCCGCCCTCAAGGAGCCAGCTAATAGGAGGCTGGAAAATATCCTAAAAAGTATATACACACATACTGGTGTTATACTGCGACCAGCGATCGCCTCAGCCTGTATGTGCAGCGCTGGGGTGGCTTGGTCGGATTCCCTGACTGAAAATATTGATACCCTTGACAGGGACAGTATTTTATTGACTATAGAGCATTTAAAGGATGCATTTCTATATATGCGAGATGCACAGAGGGATATTTGCACTCTGGCATCAAGAGTAAGTGCGATGTCCATGTCTGCCAGAAGATGTTTATGGACACGACAGTGGTCAGGTGATGCAGATTCCAAACGGCAGTATTGCCGTATAAAGGGGAGGAGTTATTTGGGGTCGGTCCATCGGACCTGGTGGCCACGGCAACAGCTGGAAAATCCACCTTTTTACCCCAAGTCACATCTCAGCAGAAAAAGACACCGTCTTTTCAGCCTCAGTCCTTTCGTCCCCATAAGGGCAAGCGGGCAAAAGGCCAGTCATATCTGCCCAGGGGTAGAGGAACGGAAGAAGACTGCAGCAGGCATCCCCTTCCCAGGAACAGAAGCCCTCCACCGCTTCTGCCAAGTCCTCAGCATGACGCTGGGGCCGTACAAGCGGACTCAGGTGCGGTGGGGGGGGGTCGTCTCAAGAGTTTCAGCGCGCAGTGGGCTCACTCGCAAGTGGACCCCTGGATCCTACAAGTAGTATCCCAGGGGTACAGATTGGAAATTCGAGACGTCTCCCCCTCGCAGGTTCCTGAAATCTGCTTTACCAACGTCTCCCTCCGACAGGGAGGCAGTATTGGAAACAATTCACAAGCTGTATTCCCAGCAGGTGATAATCAAAGTACCCCTCCTACAACAAGGAAAGGGGTATTATTCCACACTATTTGTGGTACTGAAGCCAGACGGCTCGGTGAGATTTATTCTAAATCTGAAATCTTTGAACACTTACATACAAAGGTTCAAATCAAGATGGAGTCACTCAGAGCAGTGATAGCGAACCAGGAAGAAGGGGACTATATGGTGTCCCTGGACATCAAGGATGCTTACCTCCATGTCCCAAATTGCCCTTCTCACCAAGGGTACCTCAGGTTCGTGGTACAGAACTGTCACTATCAGTTTCAGACGCTGCCGTTTGGATTGTCCACGGCACCCCGGGTCTTTACCAAGGTAATGGCCGAAATGATGATTCTTCTTCAAAGAAAAGGCGTCTTAATTATCCCTTACTTGGACGATCTCCTGATAAGGGCAAGGTCCAGAGAACAGTTGGAGGTCGGAGTAGCACTATCTCAAGTAGTTCTACGACAGCAAGGGTGGATTCTAAATATTCCAAAATCGCAGCTGATTCCGACGACACGTCTGCTGTTACTAGGGATGATTCTGGACACAGTCCAGAAAAAGGTGTTTCTCCCGGAGGAGAAAGCCTGGGAGTTATCCGAGCTAGTTAGGAACCTCCTAGAACCAGGCCAAGTGTCAGTGCATCAATGCACAAGAGTCCTGGGAAAAATGGTGGCTTCTTACGAAGCGATTCCATTCGGCAGATTTCACGAAATAATTTTCCAGTGGGATCTGCTGGACGAATGGTCCGGATCGCATCTTCAGATGCATCAGCGGATAATCCTGTCTCCAAGGACAAGGGTGTCTCTTCTGTGGTGGCTGCAGAGTGCTCATCTACTAGAGGGCAGCAGATTCGGCATTCAGGACTGGGTCCTGGTGACCACGGATGCCAGTCTGAGAGGCTGGGGAGCAGTCACACAGGGAAGAAATTTCCAAGGAGTGTGGTCAAGTCTGGAGACTTCTCTCCACATAAATATACTGGAGCTAAGGGCAATTTACAATGCTCTAAGCCTAGGAAGACCTCTGCTTCAAAGTCAACCGGTGCTGATCCAGTCGGACAACATCACGGCAGTCGCCCACGTAAACAGACAGGGCGACACAAGAAGCAGGAGGGCAATGGCAGAAGCTGCAAGGATTCTTCGCTGGGCGGAAAATCATGTGATAGCACTGTCAGCAGTGTTCATTCCGGGAGTGGACAACTGGGAAGCAGACTTCCTCAGCAGGCACGACCTCCACCCGGGAGAGTGGGGACTTCACACGGAAGTCTTCCACATGATTGTGAACCATTGGGAAAAACCAAAGGTGGACATGATGGCGTCCCGCCTGAACAAAAAACTGGACAGGTATTGCGCCAGGTCAAGAGACCCTCAGGCAATAGCTGTGGACGTTCTGGTAACACAGTGGGTGTACCAGTCGGTGTATGTGTTCCCTCCTCTGCTTCTCATACCTAAGGTACTGAGAATTATAAGACGTAGAGGAGTAAGAACTATACTCGTGGCTCCGGATTGGCCAAGAAGGACTTGGTACCCGGAACTTCAAGAGATGCTCACAGAGGACTCATGGCCTCTGCCGCTAAGAAGGGACTTGCTTCAGCAAGTACCATGTCTGTTCCAAGACTTACCGCGGCTGCGTTTGACGGCATGGCGGTTGAACGCCGGATCCTAAGGGAAAAAGGCATTCCGGAAGAGGTCACTCCTACCCTGGTCAAAGCCAGGAAGGAGGTGACCGCACAACATTATCACCACATGTGGCGAAAATATGTTGCGTGGTGTGAGGCCAGGAAGGCCCCACGAAGAAATTTCAACTCGGTCGATTCCTGCATTTCCTGCAAACAGGAGTGTCTATGGGCCTCAAATTGGGATCCATTAAGGTTCAAATTTCGGCCCTGTCGATTTTCTTCCAGAAAGAATTGGCTTCAGTTCCTGAAGTCCAGAAGTTTGTCAAGGGAGTACTGCATATACAACCCCCTTTTGTGCCTCCAGTGGCACTGTGGGATCTCTAAACGTAGTTCTGGGATTCCTCAAATCACATTGGTTTAAACCGCTCAAATCTGTGGATTTGAAATATCTCACATGGAAAGTGACCATGATGTTGGCCCTGGCCTCGGCCAGGCGAGAGTCAGAATTGGCGGTTTTGTCTCACAAAAGCCCATATCTGATTGTCCATTCGGACAGGGCAGAGCTGCGGACTCGTCCCCAGTTTCTCCCTAAGGTGGTGTCAGCGTTTCACCTGAACCAGCTTATTGTGGTACCTGCGGCTACTATGGACTTGGAGGACTCCAAGTTGCTAGATGTTGTCAGGGCCCTGAAAATATAGGTTTCCAGGACGGCTGGAGTCAGGAAAACTGACTCGCTGTTTATCCTGTTTGCACCCAACAAGCTGGGTGCTCCTGCTTCTAAGCAGACGATTGCTCGTTGGATTTGTAGTACAATTCAGCTTGCACATTCTGTGGCAGGCCTGCCACAGCCAAAATCTGTAAATGCCCATTCCACAAGGAAGGTGGGCTCATCTTGGGCGGCTGCCCGAGGGGTCTCGGCTTTACAACTTTGCCGAGCAGCTACTTGGTCAGGGCAAACACGTTTGCTAAATTCTACAAATTTGATACCCTGGCTGAGGAGGACCTGGAGTTCTCTCATTCGGTGCTGCAGAGTCATCCGCACTCTCCCGCCCGTTTGGGAGCTTTGGTATAATCCCCATGGTCCTGACGGAGTCCCCAGCATCCACTTAGGACGTCAGAGAAAATAAGAATTTACTTACCGATAATTCTATTTCTCGTAGTCCGTAGTGGATGCTGGGCGCCCATCCCAAGTGCGGATTGTCTGCAATACTTGTACATAGTTATTGTTACAAAAATCGGGTTATTATTGTTGTGAGCCATCTTTTCAGAGGCTCCGCTGTTATCATGCTGTTAACTGGGTTCAGATCACAGGTTGTACAGTGTGATTGGTGTGGCTGGTATGAGTCTTACCCGGGATTCAAAATCCTTCCTTATTGTGTACGCTCGTCCGGGCACAGTATCCTAACTGAGGCTTGGAGGAGGGTCATAGGGGGAGGAGCCAGTGCACACCACCTGATCCTAAAGCTTTTACTTTTGTGCCCTGTCTCCTGCGGAGCCGCTATTCCCCATGGTCCTGACGGAGTCCCCAGCATCCACTACGGACTACGAGAAATAGAATTATCGGTAAGTAAATTCTTATTTTCGTTTGCTTTAAAAACATGAACATAGTAAACCACATTAATAGCCAGGAACAGTGGAGTGTATACATTTAACCAATGCTCTAGCAATTAAAATGGGCGTAGCATTCTCGTTGATGCTGTATGAAAATGTACAGTACAATAAATGTAATTATAGTTGATGTATTATTATTATTATTATTATTATTTCCTTTTATAATATGAAAAAAACATTTAATGCAACTGAAACACATTAAGTAAACAGATTAGTTACCAACAGAGACTAAGTAAAACATAAGTTACAACTGCTTTTGCGCTTTCTTCTTTTACATTTCCACCGTCAGTTGAATCATGTTCTATAACAACACTAAACTGCAATTGTCATAATTCTGTCACATTCAAGTGTCATTAATGGTAAATATATATACTGTACGAACCCTCATTAAATGAAAATGACTAATGCTTTCTATTCTTTCAGATGTCATCTGCAGATTACAATCCCACACAATTCAATTAACTATCCTTGCAATCATCAGTAAATAAAGCTGCTTTATGTAAGGAACAAAAACAGGCCTGAAGTACTGGGACAATTATGTTTATTTTATCGCTTATAACTTATAAAATGATAAAATATAAAATGCAATTACACTAATTGTAACCCATTGTAACGCTAGTAAAGCCATTATTGTGGGAAACACTGCATTCTATCTATTCAAAAGGAAAGTTATTTTTTAAGCTATAACTACATTTAGGCTAAGAAAATCAAAGCTGTATTGCCGACAATTAGGTGGAGATTTATCAAAGCTTCTAAACAGAACAGGGGGGGCAGTTATCCAACGAAGCAGACCCTGGACTTGTCAATTTTTCAAAACATGGGCAACACCCCCCATCCCCCACCCTCTTCTTTTGGGGATGGGGGGGTACGGATAGTGTAATGGTTAGCACTGCCTCACAGCACTGAGGTCATGGATTCGATTCCCACCATGGCCTTAACTGTGTGGAGTTTGTATATTCTCCCCATGCTTGCGTGGGTTTCCTCCGGGTACTCCGGTTTCCTCCCACAATCCAAAAATATACTGGTAGATTAATTGACTCCCAACAAACTTAATCATAGCATGAATGTGTCTGTGTGTACATGTGATAGGGAACATAGATTGTAAGCTCCACTGGGGCAGGGACTGATGTGAATGGCCAATTATTCTTTGTAAAGCGCTGCGGAATATGTGTGCGCTATATAAATAACTGTTAATAAATAATAAAATAAATAAATAAGAATACTGATTGCTGCCGCCCATTTTAGCAGTGCCAGATTAAGGTCCACATGGGCCTGGAGCTAAAATGGCTGAAGGGCCTATTGTGTGCCACCACAGAGGTGTGACCAATGCTGTGGTGGCATGACTAGTGATGTGGGGGTGTGACCACTGCTGTGGGGCGGCATCCAGGGGTGTCTGCATGTGCATATGCTCCTCTATGTCCATAGGTGCCTATGTCTGAATGCTCCCCACTATGTTTGTATGTGCTCCTGTATGTCCGCATGTGCCTATAGTATACCTATATGTGCTTCACTATGTCTTTATGTGCCAATGTCTGAATATGCTCCTGTATGTCTGTATGTGCCTATGTCTATATGTGCCCCTCTATGTGTTGGGTATGGGATCCCAACAGTGAGGATGCCGGTGATCAGAATACTGACACTTCTTGGTAAGTAAACTGACCCTACCCTCTCCCTTACCCTCTCCTCATGCAGTCTAACCCTAACCTTCCCCTTCCACAGCATATTTCTAACCTCCCCCTCCCACAGCCTAACACTTACCTTCACCCTAGTGCCTAACCCTAACCTTCCCTGCCATACTTATATTAGTGAAAGGGGAGAGAGAATGGGGGAGAGAGAAAGGGAGACAAAGATAGAGGAGGGGGGTAGACAGAGAGAGAGAAAGGGAGTAGGTGCAGAGAGTGACAAAGAAAGAGTGAAGGGAGAGACCCAAAAAGAGAAGGGGTAGGGAGAGAGAGAGAGAAGGTGGAGATACAGATAGAGAGAGAGAGAAGGGGGGCGATACAGAGAGAGGGAGAAGGGAGGAGACAGAATAGAGAGACAGAGAGAGGGGAGAGGAAGTGAGAGGGAGAGGAGAGAGAGAGGGAGAGGGGGTGAAAGGGAGAGAAGGAGAAAGTAGAGAGATAGAAAGAGAAAGGAGAAGGGGGAGAGATAAAGGGGAGAAAGAAAAAAAAGAGTGGGTGACAGAGAGAGAGAAAGAGAGAGAAGGGGAGACAGAGAGAGAGAGAAGGGGAAGAGACGGAGAGAGAGAGAGAGAGAGAGAGAGAGAAGGGGAAAGATACAAAGAGAGGGGTGAGAGGGGGCGAGGAGAGAGATAGAAGGGGGAGACAATGAGAGAGAGAAAGAAGGGGGAGACCGAGAGAGAAGGGGAGACACAGGAGAGAGAGAAGCGGTAGACAGAGAAATGGGGGGAAGTGGTAGAGACAGAAATGAGGAGAGAGGGGTGATAAGAGAGAGAGAGAAAGTGGGGAGACACACAGGGTGAGAAGGGGAGACACGGAGTGAGAGAGAAGGAGGAGACATAAAGAGATAGAGAAGGGGGAGACATCGAGAGAAGGGGGAGACAGACAGAGAGAATGGGGGCAGGGAGAGAAGGGGAGACAGAGAGAGAGAAGGGGAGACACAGGAGAGAGAGAGAGAGAGAGAGAGAGAGAGAGAGGGAAGAGGTAGACACAGAGTGAAAGAAGGGGGTGACAGAAAGGGAGAAGGGGGAGACACAGAGAGAGGAAGGGAGAGAGAAGCAGAGAGAGAGAGAGAGAGAGAGAGAGAGTAGGGGGAGCCACACAGAAAGAGAAAGAAGGGGGACAGAGAAAGAGAGAGGATGAGGAGACAGAGAGGTAGAGTGGGGAGGAGACAGAGAGAGAGCTGAGGCAGGCAGGCCCTAACCACCTGTACAGGTAGCAATTTGTTAACATGTGACCAGGCATGCCCTAACATCATTAGCACCGGCAGCAGCGGGTCCCCGTTATTGGTGCCGGCAGCAGCGGATCCTCATAATTGGCACCATCAGCAGGTGGTCACTGTCATTGGCACCGGTGGCAGCGAGTCCCCGTCATTGGCGGCAGTGGTTCCCCATCATTGGCGCCGGCAGCAGAAAGTTACTCCCCGTCATTTGGATCGCGGCTTTCTGTTGCATCCGAGCGGAGGAGGGGGAGGAAACATAAGCGGAGGAGGGAAAGGAAACATGAGCAGAGGAGGGGGAGGAAACATGAGTGGAGTGGAGTGGAGGGGCTGGACCGCCTCAGCTTGTGGCCAGCCTCTTAGAACTGCAATTCATCCATACAGAGGTGCACTGGTCCGAGTCCATTCAACAGCGCCGCACTACTGAGGTGTATGGGGGCACTAAGTGGTGTTTTTTTTTCTTGTCACCAGTCAGCACTGTATGGGTCTAATTTCATGGGGGGCCTGGAGTGCAGCTGAACCCGCCCCATTGTTAATCCGGCTCTGCATCTTAGGATGCAGCAATAACTCATAGAGAACAGCAAAGGACATCTCTTTACTTCAGATGCCTCCTGCGACATTTATATAATGGCCTCCACCTCTGAATCATGTCCGATGCTGTAAATGAAAGTACTGTATAACACTACCAACACAAGCTACAATAAAGAAATCCAAATTCACATCTCTTCCCATTACCTTTTACCCCCAAAAATGCACAATTAGAATAATTTGTTACATTGTTCCCCTGTATCTGTGGTTGATGTCAACAGCACCGTTTTAGCGGGTAGCAGTTGATTTACCGACGGACACAATATCGACAGTCATTATCCCGACAGCCATTGACCGACACGGCCAAAAGACCAACATTCATTGTAGGATATATTCAAAATGCCGACATAGTCAGAATCAAAACATTTGAAATGGCGACATGTCAAAATGTCGGCATGTGTTTTTAAGGAATTTTTGCCAAAAAACAGACTTGTTCATACTTTACCATTCCAGTGGACCTGGAGGAAGAATATAATAGTGTGCCGAACGC